>NC_088691.1:94318451-94619647 GCF_028017835.1 Emys orbicularis | reverse complement strand
CTACGTGATTTCTTTTTTTTTTTTAATGGGGTTTTGCTCTTTTTTGGATTGATTTCTGTTCCTTAGGTATCAGGAATGCCAATCCTGGTCTATCCTTGCTCTGCTGGAGAACTTTTTGGAGGCCTTAGTGGATGTATATCATTATTGCTTGTAACTTAATTGAATAGGTGGTGAGTTGAAACTTTAACAAATGTGTCCTTTCTCCAAAAGGTTAATTCATTGTTAAAGTTAAACCAATGTTAACAAAGAAAAGACAAATTTTTAACTGTCTGTTTAAAAATCCCTTCCTCTTTCAATAGCTTAATTTTTATTCTTGACTTTTGTGGCTCCATCATTTCTCTAGCTCACCGAAAGGCTGACTCAGTCACCAAGATCAATCTGCAAGTTGGGGAGCAGGAGAGGAGAGGACAGGACAAGTTTGGTGTAAGCAGCCCCTGCAGATGTCTTGGCACCATCTCAAAGGTCATAGCAAAACTGATCCCTATGGAGTCAGGGATCCTCATTCTCCAACGTAGGGAACAAATGTTTACCGTGAGTTTTACAGACGAATAAATTGAGGAGCTGAGAGATTGAGGCAACACTTTCAAACTTGGGTACCAAAAGTTAGGTACGCAGGCCCCAGCCTTTGCAAACACTTATGCCTATATGTAAGTAAATGGCAATAATGACATGTGGAAAGTTAAGCACACATGTATAGATGTTTGCGAGATCAGGGCCTTAATCCATATTTGTGCAAAGTGGCTTGTTTTTCAGAGGTGCTCAGATCACTTATTTTTCTGCCTAGATAAGGCCTCTAGGCATGTACGTTTGAAAATGCAGGCCTAAGTGGTTATCCAAGGCTACACGGTGAGTCAGTGGCTGAGCTAGGATTAGCATTCAGGGGTCCTGAGTCCCAGTCCCCAGCTCTAACGACAGGACTGCTTTGAGGGTATGTCTACACTGCACATTCCTTACAGTGGAGTGTGGAGTACATACACTGCATGCTCCATGACAACAGGGGTTAGCAGTGTAGACGGTGAGGCACTGCTTAGGTGAGTAGAAAAAAGACATGCCAGAACTCTAGGTACATGCCCTACACAACTTTCTACATGCCCAAGCAGTCTCCTGCCCCTTGTCTACGATGCTATATTTAGCAGTGCTGACAAAGCCTTTCCCTGCCACAGGGAAAGACACCGACAGGGAGGAGGTAATAGGGAAAGGTTCTGGAAAGTCACTGAAGCTGTCTTGTTAATTACTGTACAAAGTTATAACAAGAGCTGTACAGAAATCAGAATTTCTTTCCTGGAGAAAATTTAGCATTACCGGAAAAAAAAAATAGATAGGCAACATTTTCCACAGGAGAGACATTTTTAAAAAAATACCATTTTGAAAGAACCGACAAGGCATTCTTCAAAAATTTCTGATCCCATCTCCCGAGTACCCTGGCTCCCTGAGTCTCAGCAGCCTGCATAGTGAGCTGTGGAGGATCAGGGGAGTTTGGAAGCTGGGGCTTCCAGGCGCCCAGCTCCTTAAAATATGTCTGGTTTCCATCGAAAGTTTTTTGTCAAAATCAACTCACTCCCATGGAGTGTTTTGGTGTCCTCAAAGGAGCTGAAGCCAAGTAGAATAACAATTATTTTCATGTAATGCTGAAACATTTTTTCCTTTTGTTATGTTACAGTATGTACATTCATCAGTATCTGGCATTAGCAAGAGATTAGTAGGCAGACAATACAGTTCTTTAAAGAATTCAATAAGCTGTGTATGCCTCGGGAGAGACATGGAAAATAATAGTTCAACTTATAGGAAACTTAATCTAATCTGTAGGGTAGGACATTTCAGGCACAACCTCTGAATGACAAAATAGTGCCTTTATGCATTAAACACCAGCACATCCACAGACGCTAACCTCAAGGTTAAACAATCTGCTGACGCTAAAGAAATGAAAGCAATGGTTATGAATTACAGCTTTAGATAAGCGGTGCTTCACAGGAAGTGAACTGATGACCCAGGCAATCATACAGAACACAGAAATGGATCAATTACTGACTGATAATGATGCTTCTCAAAACCTCTCTCTTCAACAATCCAAAAATGGATAATTTTTCACCTACAGGATTTTGTTTTACTGTGAAGAAACAAGTGGCAAAACCAACTCCCAGATTAAATAGGTATTTATGTGTGAAACTCAGAAGGTGTGAAGGTTCAGTTTAGATGAGTGCCAGTAATGATGAGCATGCCTTTCTCAAATTTATCTGAATTTATCTTAACCTCCTAAATCTGTAAAGTTGAGTCCCGATCCTGCAAACTCTTATCAAACTTTATAAACTCATTGCATAGAATTACTTTTGAATCTGTTTGCAGGTTTGGGGCCTTGGACTGGAAATCTTATGAGAATGTGTCGCTCATGGTTTTGGCACTTCCAATTCCAGTTAAAAACAGGAAGTGCAAATGTATAGAAGAAGTTGGAGAGAGGTACATATTAAGGAGACTTGAAAGGAGGTGTAAGTTACACCAGTTTAGGAGCAGATCCACAGCTTGTGTAAATCATCATAACTCTATTGACTTTACTTAGTCATGCTCTCTTAGACTCACCCTTGAATTTGGCTCTGAGCAGAAGAGTGTAACTATAATGGTTCTGTTTTGCTCCTCAGTGAAGCTGGGAATTCTGGTGCACTAGCCTTAAATAGGAGCATTCAGAGAATCCTTGAAACTGGGGAGAAATATGTACCTATATTTTAAACAGTGAAATACCTTCTACAACCCTAGAGGGCTAGACAGGTGTAAATGGTCTGACGTTGTGATTGTCTGGCTATTTACAAAAAGTAAATTGGGAATGTCAATAACATAAAATGTGTATATTATATTCATTGCAGTGGACTTGTGCTGTAAAAGTGTTTTCTTGTTGTTTTTTTTATTGTTGTAAGTGTGCTTGTTTCCAATTTAAAGTAATGCTGAGAAATATGGAATGGCTCGATTCTTCATTTTAAACATTTTCCTAAGAGGTTTGTTAGAATTAGGCTATATTCTGCCCTCAGCCTGCATTGGGACTCCCACTGACGTCAAGCTACATGTGCAGATCGAAGGCAGCTCATGGTCCTTAGAGACAAATTGCTGTTCCTTTTATATCCTGGAGTGTATAATCTACAGCAGCAATCCAGTTTGCATATTGTGGTGTCAAAACTGATGTGTCCATCTTTACTGAAGTGTTTTCCCACAGGTTATTCCCGACATCTCTCATGCTCCAAAGTATCTTACAGGGATTTATTTGAATGACTCTACATGCTCTGTTATATAAGAAGGTACTCAGTTGATTAGAGAGATGGAGAAAAAGATACTATTCTTATGGGTCTTTCAATCTGCTAATTAAAGAGTATGCGAATATCTGTGCAGATCAAAGGCTAACTTTTTGAAGGTCTCTAAGTAATTTATCAATTGCTGCTCACAACCTACAGACCTTACATATTTTTACCTTTGAAAGCCTTCCACTGAAGTCTCTGGAGGTTACCTTATTAAAATATAATGCAGTGAGCTTCTCAGCAAAAAATCAGCAATGATCATGTTCCTAGGTCCTGATTGTCAGAGGATGGGTGTCAGCACCTTCTGAAAATTAGGCCTTTTTAAGACGTCAGCAACTAAAGTTAACCCCTTTAGCAAATATTGACCTAGATGACCTAGATGTGCTTTTAGGAATCCATGGATCCTTCTGATCTGGGCCAGGTGTTGCTTCCTTCCTGCAGACGGAACTCTTCAACATTTAAGCCCCTAGGACTTGATTAAACTTTATCTTTCTGAGATCTGAACAAAGACACTAACTTTTTACAACAAATTAATTTCCATACACTGCCAGGACCTCCTGTTAAAGAGAGAGCAACATGCCCCCCCCCCAAAAAAGGACTGCTATCACTCTTTCTGACCTTACACCAACTTGTAATTACACCTCTACCCCGATATAACGCGACCCGATGTAACACGAATTCAGATATAACGCGGTAAAGCAGCGCTCCGGGGGGGGAGGGCTGCGCACTGCAGTGGATCAAAGCAAGTTCAATATAACGCGGTTTCATCTATAACGCGGTAAGATTTTTTGGCTCCCGAGGACAGCGTTATATCAGGGTAGAGATGTACCAGTAATCATGTCGTCTTAAGATTTCCAACCTGATTTCATGAACAGTGAGGGATCCAGATACATCTAGAATAGCTTCAGATAAGATCTTTGTGAACCAAATCTCCAGCACTTTTGGGATTTGCCCATCAGTACTGCAGATTCACCAGTACCTTGCACCCTGACGCTGGCTCTGCAAGCTAAATTTGCTGTGATTAGTAGGGCTGAAAGAAGAACGACAGCACTAATATTCAAGCTGTTTGAAGAGAGGTTTACTGCCCCCAAAAGAATCATTTAATTATAACACACCATTTTCTTTTGATCTGCATATAAAAGAGTTAATTTGCCTAGGCATGCACCAGTGGGGCTAGTGGATAACGGTTTATATTAGAGATGTGCCAAATGGTTCAGTAATAATTCTGAATAC
Organism: Emys orbicularis; assembly: GCF_028017835.1. Lineage (NCBI taxonomy): Eukaryota > Metazoa > Chordata > Testudines > Emydidae > Emys > Emys orbicularis. The sequence continues at coordinate 94,615,136 of NC_088691.1, read as the reverse complement.
AGTTGAGACCTCTTAAACATGTAGCCTTGGTGCACAATAATTCTGTTCAATTAATAGGTTTATTTCCTTCACAGATAGTCTTTTAAAATTGTTCCACCATCCATGCAGTGCTGTTGGGAGGCATGTTGTAAATACATTCTTTTTAGAAGTGAACTCCAGGGGCTTGATTCTCCTGTTACAAAGCTTTACAATTGGTGTATCTTCACTGATTTCAACAGAGTTACTCCTGCTTTACACTGGTGGAAGTGAACTCTAGGGTTTTGTTAGATATTTTTGAGAGCTTCTGTGGATTCCTGCTAAACTAGATACAGCAACTGCTAATTCTCTATTGCTCCCTTCCTGCAGCAATAGAGAGGAAATTTGACAATGTTGTCTTTATGCTGTCTACATTATAGCATCCACCATTCCTAGCACTGTTGGAGCCATATTTATGGTTAATATGGCTACCAATTTTTCTAGTGCAGTCACACCCTTAGATATCTAGACATACAGCCTCTTAAACTCAGAGATACAATCTATATATTTTGAAAATATAATATCCTATAGTTATGGGCCAGAACACAGGAATAATACTAAACTCTAATGTTTTGGACCATTACTGCAGACAACTGTATAATTGTCTTATAAGAGATCTTTATCTGGACATCATTTATAGAGAACATCATTGATATTAGGAGCCTCTTTTATGTTTTTCTTTGATTGATAATTAAAATAAACATAGACACTTGCTTAAACTCAGATGTCTATTCAATTAATAATACTTAGAATTTACACAGCACTTTTCATTCATAGATATCAAATCACCTTATTAGGTCAGGCAAGCGTTATTATCCCCATTTTACAGCTGGGAGAAAGAGGTGCACAAAGGTTAAGTGACTTGCCCAAGGTCACACATCAAGTTGGGCAGAGTAAAGAGTAGAACTCCAGCTCTTGACTCGGTTCTTCTACATACTTGGTGGAGATTATGAAAATCAAATCCCAATATGTCTATGGATCTAATCCTACAACCCCCTGAACATATGAATAGTCCCTGTGATGTGCATTAAGTGTTTGCAGGATTGGGCAGTTAGAGTTGAATTTCAATGAGTACTCTTTCTAATGTTAATATTAAATTTTCCTTGGATTTTCTGTATTATTTCAATATGCCAGCTATACAATTCTAGTTAACACTTCACATACCCTCACTCAGTTTTCCAATGCAACAGAGAACCAATAACTGCATATGGAGTAATATTACTGTTCCTTTACATAAGGTACACAACCTTAGCTTGGGAGGGAGGTTTATTTGCAATCACATTGCCTCACCTACTCATTTAGGGCCTGATCTATAGCCCATTGAAGTCACTGGGGTCAGGATCAGGCCCTTGTCCTGCTGGTATTTATCCTAGCCTTGGAAAACCCATTTCACCCCTTTTAAAAATGATCTGATTATAAGTATAAGCACAGGCAAACACACAGAGAAAAACAAAGTAGCACAGACTCGATTGTGGACAGGAAAAGCGAAGCCTTTATGAAATTCTAAGACTAATTGTTTTCTTTTTATTGCTCTCAATGTTCATGGACTCCACATTGATGTGTGGGACTTAGAGAAACTGCAGCAGTGAATGTCCTAAAGGTATCACAATGCCAGGAACACAGGTGGAAAATATATTTAGTTCCATTCTGAAAATTAATTGTGTACAATAGCTCTTAAAAGATTTCTTACTTGTGGAGGGTACTAGTCCAAATTTCTGTGCATGCAAGATAGGTTTAATCAACCGGCATTCTGATTCAAGACTTCTTAACCCTCTCAGCTCCTATCCCTACAATTTTCTGATTCCCTCCTTCCCCCACAAAAGATGGGAGCCCCTCTCAAGCCCTGCTGGACCCTCCCCTTACAAAGTGCCACAATCCAGCCCTTCCCCAGGGCTAATTCCTTTGCTCTCTTTCCTGCTCCCAGTAGGTTCCATTACTGTTCCCGATGCTGTAGTGATCCAAGCTGCTCTCTGTCCCCCTGGTGAGGGTTATAATGGAAAGCGAGACAAGCTGGGAATGCAGCACGTGCTTTCCATCAGCAGAGAGGAGATTTAGAGTGGGATTCACTCTTCTGCATCTGGAGAGCCCCTCCCTGGTCCACTCTTCCTGCCTCCTTTAAATAGGAGGGCTGGGGTAGGAAAAGGGTTTGGCATGCAGGGGGGGCTGATTTTTAATTACAGTTTAAAGCAGATTATTTTGTTTAAAATTATAGAAGGAGAAAAAAATTAAATGAGCAAAACCTGAAACTTCCAGTGTCCAGGGCTGGAAGGCACTCCCCTTGGCACTGCCCTTTGGTGAGACTCTTGCTGTCAGAAGACCTCTTCTTCCCACAGTCCAGATTCTATGTGCTTCCCTGCCCCAGTCTCTCTTTCGCTGTTGCCTATAGAACCCTGCCTCTTATCCACTCTCCTACTCATTGCCAAAGCCCCAGGGTGTCATCCCTGCCTCCCACACAATTTTCTAGCCTCACCACACTGTCATTTGATCAAGGTTATTTGCATTACTTCTGGTGAACCTGCCATTTGCTGATGCAGCTAACTCTAAATGTCCCACATATCCAAGGATTGGCATAGGCTTGAATTTTCCCTACTATGCACCAATATCAGCATTAGCAATAAGATAATTGGGGCATGTTTAATCACTAATATTTTGCACAAAATTAAATATCTTATGAGTCTTCATTCTGCAATAGCACACAGGGGAGAATTTAATTTCTCTGCTTATGATTTTAGCTGGAGGTGCTGCTAGAACAAAATACTTATTTTCCTTTGATTTTTTGCAAGAAACGCTGCTCCCATTCCCAGCTACAGCTTGTAATAAAATAACTCCTCTTGGCTTAGATTTATTGCATTCCTCTCTCCCTCTATTTGCAGGAGCATTGCAGGCAATGCTGCTCAGAAAATTTAGGTGAGCAAATTTCAGTGTCTGTCGCTCTCCTTGTTAGGTGAGTGGGAAAATTAAACTGATTCTATCACAACTTCCAAATATACAGGTGGCACATTATATACTGTGGTTTGATACTGAAAGAATTTGACTGTGACTCTTTCCACACACTCTTCTCATTAAGCTAACAAAAGATTTCATTCTTTGCCCAGGCTAGATGTGGAGTTTTTGTGGTGAAGCATATTTTTTCAGTCACCCAACGTCCTTAGCTGCATTCTAATCTCAGATGCACAGCGCCCACTGATGTCAATAGGAAGGCATCGCTGGGCTACACAGCAAAGAAAATGAGATTCTCTCAAACAGATGTTCCTAAAATGCAACTATTTCTCTAATTGGTTCAGCTGTCCTTTCTTCTCCATCATACAGGCAGGCAGTCATAGCTCAGTGCTAAGAAGGGTAGACGCCAATGGGATTTCATTTTACTAATAAGGCTGCTGTTTGAGCCTCGGATGGTGGAGACCATGTGGTGGGCAAATCATTCCACACGATTTTTCCACCTGTTTCTCTGCCCTACGGCGGCCTCTGTGTCCCTCCATTCAAGTTCTGAATGTGGCCTTTCACATGTTGGCTGTTGATAGCCTCTCTTTAAAATATAAAAAGAATTTCCTGTTGAACTTGATAGGTGCTTCAGACATGCATCCATCCAACAGCAGTATATTGCCTTTAATTGGTAGTTGTACCCTCCAAAATATGTTGTTGAGGATACTTTTAATATTATAAATACTGCTTTACTTGGTTGTTTTAGGAGGGGGAGAGACAGAGAAACTTCATTAGCATAACTTTTGTCAAACCTATTTATGTTTGTGTAAGTTCCTGTGTGGAGCCCACCAATATCGTTTCTGAACACCTCACACAATTATCAAGTGAACACCTCCATCTCACAGTTTTCCTGCCTGCTTATCTTTGCCCAAAGACAAACAAGATTGTAGGTTCTGGCCTGTTCTACAGTCCAAAGTGTCCTCCTTCACCCTGCCCAGTATGAAACTTAGTGTAAAGCACAGTGTGTAAACCACACACACACACACACACACACCAGCCAATCAAATGTTATTACAGGGAGCCAGAGCTGGTGTAAACCCAGTGGCCAATTTATGCCTGCTCAGAATCTGGCCCCAAAAATGTCTGAAGATCTTTAGGGCCATTCTTTGTGGTTTCTGGTGTCTCCTCTTTCTATCTCCAGCTCAAAGTGGGGTGCCATTTCCATCAACCCTCTGAAAGACTTCAAAAATAGTGTGGGGGGGAAACCTAGTTCAAGATGTTTCCTTTTCCCCAAAATGCTGGATTATCCTCCCCTTTTCGCCCCACCCATTCACTGGTCTTGTGCCCTGGACAAGTACGATTCAGTACTTGGCCAATAACAAGTTTAAGGTTTGGCACCTTGTGACATTACTTGAGAGTAGATTCGACTTGTGCTTAAGTATATTAGTTTCTATCGTGTCATATGCATTTAATCACTTCACCATAGCTAAGTGAACTTTCAGGCATTTTCAAGGTGACTACCCACAATTACTGAACTAAATGCCTATCACAAGGGTTCCCAAACTATGGTGCATGTACCTCTGGTGGGACGCATAATTTATGTTCCATCCATTCACAACAATTTATTAAGGTGGTACATGAACCAATAATATTTGTGAGCCACTCATATCGTCATCATGTTCTTGTACGTATTTCTTTTGTGGTCCATAAAGACACTGAGGTCTGATTGATGACAATTACATCACCACCTCTTCACAAAATGGTCAAAATGCCTCATTTTCAACAAGCGCTGAGCCAGAGAAGTGTTTTGCAAATGGGACCCAGTTGGGGCCAACCTCCCCTTCAGCAATCCTCAGATGCAGAACTGTGCAGAGACATCTCCATTCCTGGGCCACTAGGAGCCATGTGGTGTCCCTCTGCCCCCAATAGCCAGGAGAGCTTTGGGAAAGAAACTGCCTGGAGGAGCCAGCAAGAGACAACTGCAGAAGCCATTCAAGCAGGGACCAACCAAAGCTGATGCCACAACCCCTTGGTCCTCCTCCCTTCCTTTTTCCTTCCATCTAGCTAGTCCCCTCCTAACATAACACCACTGAAAGGATATAAATAACAAAAACAAAACAAACAAACAAACCCCCCCAGAGACCTAACATGATGTTTGCTGCCACCAAAGTTTACGACCAGGGCATGTTCTATCCTTTCTCCTACCCTCTGCTTGTCTTGTCTGTTTAGTTTGTAAACTGTTTGGAGCAGGGACTATCTCTTATTCTATGTTTATACACTGCATAGCACAATGGGAATTAGCCTTTGGACAACACTATTTCTCCTGTACACAGTGTAAAAAAGCCATATTTAACCCTTAACCTTGGCAAATAAGGTTTTTTTAAATTATTTAAAGGGTATCTTTAGTTTTACATAACTATGCAGTCATTTATTCTCTAACACGTATATTAGCTCTACAGTTGTTTTACTTAACTTTTAAAATAGTTATAAACTCATGAAATGCCACATAAAAAAATGCCCAAGAGCTAAACATGTTCCAGTGCACGTGATCCCAAACTTTTTTTTGACATGCCCTTTTCTATTGTTCAAATGCTCATGATTCCCCTTTATACATCTTTGTTTTTATTTTGGTGTATTTATAATGAAGTCAAAATGTTGGGCCACATCTAGCATAGCTGGCCCAAAGGTAAGTAACTTTACAATAAAAAAGAAACATTATATCTCCATAATCTTATATCTGTAATCCAAGTCATTCCTTGACCCTCCCCTTCCTGGTCTTGCTTAGATGCTCATTTGTCTGCAATGTCACTCAGAGCCCCCCAGTACCCGGGTGGAATCCCATTGACTTTGAAAGGTCTCTGCATGGGCACAAGGGTCCAGGCTAGTGGATCTCACCGCTAGATGGGAGTTCTTTGTGGCAGGAGCCTGTCTTCTATGTGAGTCTGTCACGTACACTTGTGAGTACTGTACATTAATAAATGATGCTAGATAATAAAGAAGAGATAGCATGTGCCTCTTTGATGAGATAAGTTCATTTGTGTCACAGAGGACTAAATTCTGGTGGCAGCTTCTCCTCAGCCCATTGCTAGATGCTGAGTTATGTTTCAGACCTTTCTCTCTCTACTGATATGAGTGGGGTTTTTTTTCCCTGCTACTAACAAAATAAAACAAATATTGCATGAGGAGTGGAGAGGTTAGTGTCCTGGTTATAAGGGATAACAGAGCCTAAAGCTCACTCAATCCTTTGTGTTACTCACATCTCTATGTTCCCCATAGGGTTAGATACTCACCAAGCAACAAGGTAAGTCTAATGACAGCAGGCTGTTGGCCAAGTCTGGTCCTGGGGACAAGTCCTCCTTCCTTTGGAGATGTCATGGGAACAGCTTATGCTCCCCTCCCCCCCTGCAGTAATCAGGGCAGCCCCGGGGAAGATGGTTGAGGCTGCAGGTACATTCAGATAGCACTGAGCCAGTGCTGAGGCTCCCTGTCTTGAGGCTCTGTGGTACTGAGTTCTGAATACAGCTTCACCCTGGTTGAATTCACCGCTCTGAGTGTAGATTTCTTCTGCTCCTCAAACGACAAAGCTCTCCGATTGAAATACAGTGGGTCTTTTAAGAGTTTGGATAGAATAAAGTGACCTGTAAAAAGATTTAACAATAGCAACCTAGCGTGTTGGCAGGCATTAGCTTCCAGTATCATTCAAGGGCATTTCATGAGCTGGCGATATTTTCCACTTCTGGCTGCCATTGTTTCTTCAGGGAACAAACACCTTCCCACATCTACAGGCCAATCTGGCATAATGTGCAAAATAGCATGCCATGTTTCAGCAGCCCAGATGATAAAATATGTCAACATGGTATGCCTAGGGGCTAGCCTGGGGCCACTCAGTCATTTAAAAAAGAATCCATTGTATTAACAGTAGTTTTTAATTCCATTTTTGTTGTGCTTTTTTTCCTCCCAGTAATCTTAAGGGAGTTTAATTTATCAAAGGCTTGGGTTAGGTTTGCACTTACATAATAGGATTCGGACATACACAATTATAACAGCAATGGAAAACTATTATAACGTTCAGAGAATCTTAATAGGCAATCGCTGTCTCGCTGGGAGCATGCAAAATGGGTTTGCGTCTTGTCAGTGTTTGTGGGCAATGATCAGACCTGATTTCTAACCTTCCCATTAGACTTTACACTTATGCCTTGTCTTGTCAAAGTAGGTTTATTCTAAGCATTGCACCCCAAGATGTGTTGCTCTGAGCTACTTGTTTAATTAGGAGATATCCTTGAAAATGTTTGTTTGGACTGTGCTTCATGGAGGGTTTTTTTGCAATACTTTAAACCATCAGCGGTGTCTCTGCACCCAGTCCTTTGTGTTTAATATGGATTTAGATATTGGTCTTTAAGAAGCTCTGCATCAACGGGGGTCCATCCAAAGCTCTGGTTGCCTTTGGGCTGGTCTTCACTATGGTGTTAGCTCACATTATCTACACTTAAATTTACTTGAGTTAGCCTAGTGAGAGGGTCACACTGCAGAACAACACTCGAGCGGCACAGTGATAGGATTAGCAGGAGAGACATATTACTAGCTCAAGCTTCAGCCTATATCCCCTGATGGGCCAGCTAGCTCAAATGTACAGCTCCACTTAACTCTCGCTACAGCTTTTACTGTGTGGATGGGAACTGGGTTAGGGGCAACATTCAAGTTACCTTGAGCTCACACTGCAGTGAGGACAAGCTCTTTGATATACATTTAAAAACACAACAGTATAGGAAATAGAAAACAGAAATTGCAGCAGGACCTCTCCTTCCTCCCACCATGCTGAGTTTTACAGTACTCCTGGAAGGTTAACCAGTTCCAGAAATTTTCAACCTTGTGGAGTCAGAGCATTCCCAAAATGAAAAAGTCTCTTATAGAAAACACTCCGGCCCAGCTTCACAGAGGGACTTAACTTGGGAGTTGGGTTCCTAAAAAAAACCTTTGTGAATATCACCTTAGTTACCTAAGTCCAACATTTAGACAACACTGGCATTCACAAAACCCCCGTTCAGCTGCATCTAACTCTAGTGGCACCTCAGTTCCTTACGTGTCTCAATCTTTGCTGTAAAAGTCGTCTAAGTTTGTATTGCTGGGCATGTGCACTGTTGCCTTAGGTAGCTCCTGACTGCCTCTCTCTCTCATCCAAGTCCTAGAGGGATTCTCAGATTAGGCATTGCCTTACCTATCTTGCCTGCTGGGCCCAATCTGGTAGGCATGCATTGACCACAACTAACTCAACACTGAATAGGCAGGGGGTGGGAGCAGGCAGGGGGAGGTGGCAGCACCTGATCTTCTAACCTTTAGCCCAGTGGTTAGTGTACTTACCCAGGCCCCTCCCATTCATTTCCCCCTCTGCTGGATGAGTAGATGGGATTTGAACATGGGTCTCCTACCTCACAGGGACTACCCTAATGATGGGGTTATGCACTATTTAGATGTAGGGTTCTCTCACCCTTTCCTGTTGAAGCTGTTCCACTGGACATTCACAGATGTGAATCCAAAGCAGAGATAGGCACCTCTCACCAATCCATACTTAGGTATCTAAGTCCATTCTAGAGGAGGGATTTAGAGCACATCCCTCTCCTTGGCACCTGCTCTTGGCTAGCTTTGGTGGCTCCCACTCAGAGTCCTGGCAATTGTGAATCCCATTTCTGGGTGACAAACTCAGTATTTGGGGCCTCCACATGGTGGCTAGGCACCTAAAAGTCAGGCATTGCAATGCCTAAGTCCCCTTTGTTAATGTAACCCCCTGCCAGCAATCTCCTCCCATTTATAATGAGGCAGATCTGTTGCTGGTCATAGTGATGGCAGGATGACATGGGGGGAGAGGGTCTCTCAAGCAGGATGGTCTCAAGCCATTTGCAGCTTTAGGGGTGAAAATTAATACTTCGGATTCCAATGGGAGCACTCAAGGAGAAATGCACATTCTGAATTCAGCTCCTTGTTTTGTAAATACATTTGTAATGCATGCCAAAAGCCTCTGGGAGAAGGATGCTATATAAAATAGGAAGGAAAGTCTTCTGTAGGGTCCAGCATCTTGTCAGGGTTTTTTTTTTTTTTTTTTTTGAGCTACTGAGACTCACCAAGTATTATTACCAGAGTGCTTAGCAGCCCTAGTTGTGGAACAGGATCCCCATTGTGCTAGGTGCTGTACAAACACAGACCAAAATGAGGGTTCCAGCCCGCAAGAGTATAAGTATAAAACAAGAGCCAAAAGCCAGACAGATTAGAGCGCACGAGGAACCAATGAGACAATATTGTTCAGCATGGTAGGCAGTTCTCACGGTACAGCAGTAGCCTGCCCATTGTCAAGCTGTTGTAGGCATCATGGCAGAGGAGAGTTTTGAGGTGGTGGTTGCAGAGGATTACAGCACCTCCCAAATCTACTAGGCCTAGTACCTAGAAAGTTGACACAAGGCAGGTGAGGTAATATCTTTTACAGGACCAACTTCTGTGGGAGAAGACCTGAAGAAGAGCTCCGTGTAGGCTGAACGCTTGTACCTTCCACCAACAGAAGTCGGTCTAATAAAAGATACTACCTCACTTACCTTGTCGCTCGCCTCTCTTAGGCCCAACATGGCTACAGCAGTACTGTTAGAGTCCGTTTTCAGCATGTTAAGGTTTTCTTTTCCTCGTTCCCCTTCAAATGCCCTTCGTATGTTTTAGAATTGAACAGCCTGACCTATATTATTTCTACCTGAGCTCTGTCTTCTGGATGGCATGTATCCATACCGTTGTTTTAATAGTGTTTTAATATTGGTCTGGAAGGGAGCACATAGTAATCTGCTAACAGCAGGCTTTTCTGAGTCTCTCTCTCTCTCACACACACACACCCTCTGCACATGTGGAAGAATTGCTCTTTGCACTCCCAAAACCCATTGGAACGAATGAGTTCTGTGAGTGCGCATTCCCACACTCACATGTGCTGCCACTGTTCATTGTGTACACAAGTGTTTGTACTTGCAAAGTGGGGGTACATATGTGTGTGTGACAGCCACCCTCTGGACCAACACCAGGGATCTCTAGCGCGAAAAGCATTGACCCCGACAGGTGTAACACACCCGCAGCCTCTGTGGACCAAGCACAGAGGGGGACACGTAACACGCTGACAAGCGTGTTACATGTGCACAAGCACAGAAAAGTGAAGACCATGAGCTGAAAATCAGGCTTTCCTAGCCTAAGCTTAGAGGGGTGCTGAAAACAAGCAACTCCCATTCACTAGCTACTGGTGCCCAGCACATCTCAGGACCACACTGTTAAGACAGCTAGAAATGGATGGAGAATTTGGGAGGAGCTTTATTTCTCTGCCTTTCAGGGGGATAGTTACCAAGCAGGTAGGCAGCTATAAAGGCTAGAGAGATGTACTGCTGCAAATGCCCAGCTCTTTTTCAGGTATGCTGCTTACATCTCCAGCTGATGAACAATGCTGTTTGCCTGTTCTTTGTGTAGGGCAACAGGATTGTTTTTTATAACATTTTGAGTTTTCCATTCATGTTATCAGCTCAATCAAAAGCTCTGTAAAGCTCCTGCCACAGTAACACACAGAGGTATATGAAGCTAGTTTTTTAGGGTGGGGGGCGGGATTTTTTCCCCCTGCACCTTTCATAGTAACAACTTTGTAATCGAATATGAGTAACGTAAGAGTGAGGGGCAGAGACTCTCTTAACACTGTTACCGTTTCTTTGAGGACTCTACTTCTGTTTTGTGAGTGTCTGAACAGAAGATTCGAGTATCCTTTGTAAAACGACAGCTATGTCATTACCTTCCCAGGCTTCAGGGATTCCGCTAATTCTGAGGGTATTATAGTTCAAATTCAATCTAATTTCTAAATCATCACAGCACTTCCCAAGGGTGGCTTTTTAAACGTTTATTTTCTCTCTGCAATGAAGACATGGTCTCATGATTTGATTCCTGATTTTATTTCAGCAGGTGAGTTTTATTGCAACAAGGTCTAAGGGTTAGGGTTATATATGTCCTATAAGAATCTCTACATAATTTTTTGTGGGGGGGGAGCATAATTAATGTGGTAGTTAGTATACTTAATCTACGGAAAGGAAGCAGTGTGGTGATATATTGTTATTTGAATGTTTCAATAAGTGTAATTCAAGCCTTTCCCAATTTTTTCTTTTTCCCCTTTAGTTTAAATTATTCTGTAAACAACCAACTAAATTGTCTGATATAACCCTAATGACAATTCAAGACCAGCTAATTCTCAGAAGCACAGTTTGTTTAATCTGCTGTTATACAATTGCCTTTTTAAAGGCGGAATGGTTTAATGCAGGAGGTATTGTGTATGCTGCTGCTAGGGGAAAATTGTGATTATTATTAATCATGTTTATTACAGTACTGGCTAGTGACCAACCAAGACTAGGGCCCCGTGGTGCTAGGTGCTGTACAAACACACTGTCTATTCAATCCCTGCCAAAGAGCTTACAATCTAAATAGACAAGACAGACAAAGGGGAGGGGAAAGGGATAGAACATACAAGCAGAGAGCAATGGCAGCAATCATCACATTAGTTCCATGCCAGTGATGGTTTCATTTGGTTGTTAGGGGATAGCGGTTAGTTTGGAGAGAGCTAAATGGAAAGACAAGAGACGGGCGGGAAACATAGCAGCAGGGCCGGCTCCAGTGTTTTTGCCGCCCCAAGAGGTGTGGGGGGGGGGGGAAATGGCCGCGATCAGCGACACTTCGGCAGCAGCTCTACCACCGCCCCTTCATTCTTCGGCGGCAGGTCCTTCCCCCCGAGAGGGACTGAGGGACCTGCCGCCAAAGAGCCTTTCCGTTGGCCGCCCCAAGCACCTGCTTGCTGCGCTGGTGCCTGGAGCCGACCCTGCATAGCAGGCAAGAAGATGGAGTGGAGAAGGGTGGGAGGGGCAGGTGCAAAGTGAGACTGGGATGAAGAGACCATAAGAAAAGGGGATGGGAGAAGGTTGGGGAAACAGCCAGTCAGCACAGGGCAGAGAAAGTCCAGTCAAAACAGCAGAAATATTGTCTGTGTTGGTTGGTCCCTGCATTTGCTGCTTCTGCAGCTGCTCTGCCTGCTCTATCTTTGTCTGGCTCCTCCCTGCAGTTTCTTTCCCCAAGGCCAGATGGTTGGCAGGGATGGGAATGCATGAGTTTTAGTGCCCCAAATTGTGGGTCTTCCCTGCACAGTTTCGGGACCAGAGGCATGCTGTGGGAAAGGTAACTCAAGCCTGATTTTTCCAGTCATAATAAGCATCCACAACCCTCAGCTGAAGTCAAAGGGAGCTGCAGCTTCCCAGCATGTTCATTTACGGTAAGAAAAAGGTAGCAGGTATTTCACATCCTGACTATCCCCCAAACAAAATGCCTTTATTATAATAATTATTATATATTTGTATTAGTGTAGCACTTGGAGCCTTAGTCATGGATCAGGATGCAAAGTGCGGCACGAGCAACAAAAAGATGGTCCCTGCTGCCAACGAGTTTACAATCTAAGTGTAATACAACCAACAACCAATGGATACAGAACGATGGGGGAATACAAGTAAACCATGAGACTGAATTGGTAAGCATGCGAGGCGGTGGTTTTAGCACAGCAGTGGCCCAGCCATTGTCATGTTTTTTATAGGCACCACAAAAAAGGAGTGTCAGGCGAGTTTTGAGGGACAACAATGAAAGTTAAAATACAATTATTTATCGTTCAGCACTATTAAAATGCACACACAAAGCTCTGAGATGCCAAATCATTGATAATGACCTTTAGCTTGAACTCATGACAGTGCATTTTAAGGATGGTTTATCTCTGTGCCAAGATTTAATGTGGCATACAAGGAGTGAGTGTAGCAACGTGGGAAAAACGATAAATGCCATGTGACTGGCCCTGTTTTTTCTTATTCATATCCAGTCCCAAATTCATGGTGTTTTTTCCTAAGGGTTTTTCAAGAAATCAGTATTCAGCCTCATTCTTCATCAGAGCGGAATAGTAGCCAACTCTTACCATGAAACAAAATATAATACAGTTAGAAGCGGAGGCCTTGCACTCCAGAGTCTTTTCTCTTCCTTCCCCCAGCATGAAAGAGGGGCGGGTGGGGATGGGGTAATGGGACTCAAAACCCTGTTTAAATAAAGTTGGCTACAAGTGATGTCTGCCCTAGTAGGGATGGACCAAGGCAACTGACCCTTAGCAATATCCTCATATGAGATGACTGCTTGGAGTGATTGGTATAAGGGCAACATGCCTGAGAAGGGGAAGCAGTGTAAGAGATCAGGACTCCCTTTCCCCTGCCTATGCAAAGGAGTGGCAGCAATGGCAGGTCAGGTTTTCATGTACATCAGATGATCTCCAAGTTAGGGACCATAGGCACAGGGTTATGTGCCTCATGGTTAATCTGTTCTTTCTCTCAGTGGCCGGATCCTTCTCTGCCGTGGACACAAGCTGGCAGGGGAATGTGAGTTTCTTGGCTTGCCTGGAAGGTAGTTTGGGGCTCTTGGCATATTTGACCCTCTAAGGCACAGGTCAGGGGAATTTAAAGCTTTTGACTGAATGCATATTTTCATATGTGTAGCTAAACTTTGCCCATTTCCCCCCTCACCCTCCAAACTTCAGAAAAAGAAGGTTAGTCTCCATGCACAGGCCAATACTTTGATGGAATTTGTTGACAAGTCAGCATGCTGGCTCTTCTTCATCTGAGATTTCTGCTCATCTATATGCTAATTCAAACTGGATGTATGCATGATTCTTCCCAAAGCTTCTGCTCCTAATACCTTTTTAGCACATAATTTAATATTGTAATTTGGGGACTGGCAGTAAAAGTTGGTGCCTTGTGTTGTTTTGCAAATCTATTTATTATTTCCTTGAGGGGAGCTGCATCAAGCATTCGCTTCTCAGCTGAAAGGACAGGAAGATCTGTCAATCTGTTCCGGCTTATTGTGCTTCATATATGCAAATACCGAAGAGCATAAAATAGCACTTCTAGATGCAAGTGTCTAACAAAAAACAAGAACAAAAAGAGAGAGGAGAAGATGTGGTACAACTGTATTGGTGAGGTTCTATTTTTCATATTGAAAACTGAACTTCTTATCACTGAAATGCCAACATTTACATGTGAAACTCACTCCCTAACATTCTTTGAGATTGTTGACTTAAAGACCTTCACAGGAAAAGAAAAATGAATAGTCACATCTGTGTGAATTGAACCCACTTCAATTATTATGAATTAATAATTAAATAAATTGGACAGTCCAGAAATGAAAAGTATTTTCCAGCACGTGCACACACATACATGGCTATTTGCCATTTAACCTGATTTTGTTTTGGCTGCTAGTGCTGCATAAACTAGGGAAAAATGAATGGTTTTTTGGAGGGGATTTTTCATTCTATTACAATTTTAGATTGTGCTTCCTTTGCACGGATGACCTAGTTTGGAATCATGGCAGAGTAATTCAGTGACCGGCAGGGGTTTTTCAATATTTATTGTTGGTATTATAAGCATGATTATATACAGAGGAGCAAAATATTTCAAAGGTTTCTAGTTAATAATTGTTAAGGTAAATCCAACCCCCAATTCCCTTATTTACATGGGCAACTATGCTTTGTGATACCAAAATGGCAACTTGATAGGAATTGGAGGATTGCACCTATGTTTACATATGTTTGAAGTCTAAGACACACAAGAAATTTCTGTTCCTCTCTAGCAGTTGCATTGCAGTTGAACTCAAAACGCACAGGCGCTCTTAAATAACACCTGTGATTCCTAGATCTCAAAGCACTACTCAAAGATGTGTAACTACCATTATCCCCATTTTGTAGCTGAATCCCATTTTCTCTCCTGGGCCATACCATCTTAGGTTATAAAGCTTTTTTGTGATTCTTTTCACAGAGGGACTACTAACTGAGTTCCAGATGCTGCAAAGTATTTAGGCACCTAACTCCTATTGGAATCAATAGGCACTTAAGTACCTTTGCCCCGGATTTCTAATAGCTTTCTGAGGGTGCTAGGGCTAACTGCATCTCTGTCCCCATTCTAGTTGCTCAGAGTGCACCCCCTCAGGTGTCAGGCCTCGTGCCTTTACCTCTCCTGGGGTGGAATCACACTATTCTCTGACTCATATACTGGATCTTGGGCTGCAGTACCATGTGAATCCACTGTGCTTATCAAGGAGATATGACTGGGTGTGGCACCTGCAGGTCTTCCCTTCAGAAGTCTGTGACCAGCAGTGATCACTATAGATCAGCCACCCTTCTTAAACCAAAGTATTGTCTAATCTTAACAGTAGGAATAAAGCATAACACATTTTAAAACAACAAACAGCCTACCTGCATGTCTATTTTACCTAGAGACTTACCATCTCCTGATGGAAGCCTAGAAAGACTTAACTTCTTCAGATGCTCCTGCAGGTGTCTCTGTGTGTTCCCATAGACAGCTGTCCAACAACAACTTTTGCTCTGGAACAGGAGACTTTTTTCCTGTTTATAGTCCTTTTCATCTGCTGGCTCCCTGCATTGACTCTGCAAGCAAAACATGTTTTGTAACTTAGCTGGAGCCCCAAGGGAAGATCTTCCCAACTAATGGCTTAGCATTGTCTGTTGGCCACGTTGGAGAGTTTACTTCTTTTGGTGTATGGCTTCTGATGGCACAAAGAATGAATTGTATGTTGGGTAAGTACAGTGGTTACATCATCAGGAGGCATCAAGTGCATCCATCTACCATTAAAATGATAAGGCAGTCCTTAACCAGCTTGCATACGATTTGTTACTCAGTTCCACCCTAGCAAGGCAGGGATCTCAGGAAGCCCCAACAGTAAAGATGTGAGTTAAACTGCTCTTGACCACAACATTTCCTGTTATAACGAAGAAGGATCTTTCAGTTCATATGGTTGTTCTGAGGGGCAGGCAAGAGTTGATCCAGCTAAACTAGGGGAGGCAGATCTGAGTTGTCTATCTGCCAAGAAATGCACCATCGATCCACAATATAATCCCACAGCACCTGTTGCCACTGTTCCTTAGTAAGAGCATGTCTGACATACTGTCTGATAAGCTCAACTACTTCAGAAAATGGGCATCTTGACTTTAACTAGCATTTTTAATGTGGCTTTGAGATGAAATTGTGAAGTAAGCTGTCTTGATAGTTGTGTAACCCTTCTGCCAGGCCGAGTTGACAGCAGCAAGGGCCGGGTTCAGCACATAGGGGTTCCCTTTCAACAATACAATGCAAAACTGGCTCGAGCCTCCACTCAGTGACCTGGGAAAATTACACAGACACCCCTGGGCGCCTCAAAGAGGCAATACTTCCCCTCTCACAAGCACAGAGTCTCGGTGTAGCACAAATCTTTAATAACATGAGATAAACAACACAGCATTAAATTGGGAAAACACCATCACTAGGGTTCATAAACACAAACCATGAACCCGAAGACCCACCCTCAAGCGGCTTGGACCGTATCCCTTCCCTTTGGTTCTTGAGTCCAATAACCTAAAGTCACCCCTCCCACCGTTTCTGTCCCTGGTCAGTGCAGCCCCAGAGTGGTTCTTGAGTCTAGCAACCTAAAGTCACCCCTCCCACAGTTTCTGCCCTTAGTCGATGCAGCCCCCCCAAAGTTCAGAAGTTCCACTGCATAGTCTACCCCCAGCATAGGCGTAAGTGGGGGGGAGGTATGTGCTCCACTGCTCCTGTTGATATCCGATTGCCATGCCTCTCCAGGGTGTTCTGCTGCAGTCTTCACTGCGAGCTGCTCCTCTCCGCCAGCTGTCCTGCTAGCCGCTCACCAATATATCTTCAGGCTCCCCCACTACTTAACACACCTCTCAGTGATTTCAGCTCTTAGTAACTTTAGCTCTTTAGTGATTTTAGCTGGTAGTAGCAGAGCCTCAGTGCTGGTGCACCACTAGCCCAAAGTAGGTCTAATGCTTAGACCTGGGTATTGTGATTTCAGCTCTGCAGTATGTAACAGTGAAGAGAGGCGTCAAAGTGGTGTTTGGGGACTCCGCTATGAAGTACAAATACCTGTCCCAAGCCTCTCTCAATTCACTGGGTTTTGGAACCCATGTCCATTGCCTAGCAAGTGCTACTTAGTTGAGGGCAAGTCCCTCCGTCATAAAATGCCAAGTACAGTTCTACTGTCCTTGATTCACATAACCAAGATAACAACACTTTACTACTCCTGCCCCAATAATGAAGAGACTGGGGATCCCACAGCAGCCAAAGTGACCATTTGGGCCAGCAGTCCCATCATGCTAGGCAGGATGGGTGTGCCCATGCAAACGAGATCAGCCCCTGAAGTCCTTTTCCACAGCTCACCACCAGATGTCAGGGTAGAACCAGTTCTGACTCTGCTTACATCTGACTAAGCTCATTAATGCAACCTGGGCCCTCCCCTCACATGTAATAACAGTGGGAGCAATTTTTTCTTGGAGGTGACTTTTTTCAAGCTATTGTTTTGCCTTTCTGAGCATTTTATCCCATTTGGTGACACTCATGCACAATGGCGGGTTTTGAATAGTGTATGATTCATGTTTATGGAAGTCGGGGAGCCATACACACAGAGTAAGTGGAAGAATTTGGCTTTCAGGATAGTTAAAGTAGAATCTGGTACTGCATTAAAAGTGTGTCCATAAACAGAAAATTACAGGAAGGCAAAATTGTGATCTACAGTGCACTAAAGCTGAACTGGGCTCAAGAAGGTTAATTCATTTTGAAGTGGTGGTTTGGCTGCCTGAGATTCTCCTCAGAGATTTTAATCTGTATTGAAATGCTTGTAAATGTCAGGAAGATATAGAAGTATAATCATTTTATAAACTTCAACTTACTTTAGTTTTAATTTATTTCTAGCAGCATAAAACCTCAAGTAAAGCATACATATCATAATGGCACATTACAAACGAAACCAAGCTTGCAATCTCCACAAAATGAAAAGAGCAACATATAACAGATTAAATGGTGATTGACACAGAGGAATTTACAGATATTTTGACTACTCTTGCTTTGTCTGAAATCTGTATCTACAGTCACTCTCTACTCAGTCACTCAAGAAATTAAACTCAGTTAAGTTATAGTTAAAGTACTGCAAAACCATTTCATTGTTACCACTATTAGGGCCTGAAGCAATGAGCGGCTGAGCATCTTTTACTACAGCAGGAATTGAGGGTACTCAGCACCTCACAGAATCAGACCCTTTGTGCCTGTAATGTCATGAAACGACACCTACAATAGCGAGAGGTGAAGAAATCAATATTAACAAACTCAACTGTCTGGAAAAGTCAAAAAGCTCAAAAAGCTATTTCCATCCCACTGGTTTAATCTGCCCATATACAGTAAATAGCCCTGTATAAAGTTTTCATACAAAGATAGTTTTGCAATGGTTTTCTGAAAGTTTGAAGTTCTCATAAAATACTACTAAGTTGTGACGTGGATTATAAGTAGATGCACTCTAAACTTATGCCATGTATTCAACAAAATCTCTTAATCATGTAAGACTGCATTCCCCCAAATTAAAATTGAATCCAAATTGAGCCTCTAAATCTCAGGTGTACCAGCTCTTTCATGGTAGTTTTAATACACCCTATTTCTGGCTAAATAGTATGCACTGTATACCTACGTTGATGAAGAGCTTGATAATTGAAAAACCATGGAAACAAATTAAGTGAACTCTTTTGAACCTCCCAAAAGGTTGATTGGGATCAAATCTTTTTTTTTTCTTAGATTGCTTATGCCTTGTTGGAATGGTCTTGGTCGCTACCATTTTAGGCCTGAGTCCTACACTGGGAACTGTTAGCATGGATCTCCTGCTTCCTTGATTCCATGCTCTCAGAGCCCAGTGTGAGACTAGGACCTTAGAGAGACAGAGTCCCTGCCCTAAAGAGTTCACAATCAATCAATGTGTGAGGACAGCACAGGGTACATTGTGGACTCTACCAGACTACATATACTAATATAACTAGCTGGCGGCTGAACGCAAAAAGCTTTAACTCCTGGGAATGGGCAAATCAAATATTAAGTTGCCAACTAGCACAGATATATAGGCTAGTGATCAAGTTCCATTTTGACTTCAATATAGACATATCTAATCTATACAGTACTTGAAGTATAATAGAAAATAATTATTTTCTAAAGAATACTTATGTTTCCAATGCAATCGATTGCAAGATTGTTGCAGTTGGCAATGGTCCTTGTGAAATACCTTCGAGATCTAAGTTACTGACATATCTAAATTACATTCTTGATTTAGATTAAGGAATATTAGAAACTAGAGCTAGAAAGGCTTTAGGTAATGTAGTCCATCAGTTTGGCCAATGCAAGATTGTGCCCTATATTTTCTAAAATTTTGTGCACTGCAGCTGTTCAAAGACTATGTGGCTTCCACCAATTCAGCAGGGAGACTTTACTCTAAACTAATAACATTGACTTGGAGTTTTACTGAGCCCAGAATGGAGAACGGCCCTTGTAGATCTGATCCCAACCTATCTTCTGGGTAACAATGTTACTGTGGGCACTCGCAAAACCACTGCATTTGTATGCAGTAACTATAATGTTACCTCCGAATTCATAGATTAAGCACATAGAAGCTTAGGTAATACCATACATTCCGTGGTAATGTTATTTAATTGCACGAGGGACCTAAAGCTCCAGACTGATTAATAAAATCCGCCCCTTTCCTTTCCTATCACTGCAGCTGGCTTGTTGTAGAGGTAATGATGGCCATTTCAATAGGAAAGCAAAGTACCTTACACTGCTAAAAAAATATTTACCCTTCAGCTAGTCCTTGCGAGTGATTACAGTTGCATATAATCATAGCAAGGCCTGTTGAGCTGTTAACTCCGAAATTTTTCAGATGGTATTTTTGGCTTTTATTTGGGAAAAAGGTAAAAATAAAAAGAATAGAATGGTTCCTTTATAAATGATATTTGGATATGAAACAGGCCCTGGGATGAAGGAAACTGGTCTAAAATAAAACCAATCAGCAAGATCAATCTTTTGTATTTCAGGATATCGTGATTTGCCAACCAAAAATCCAAGTAGCATGCCACAAAACACATTATGACCATTGGTACCATGGAGGCAGTTTCATTGTGGGCAGGGTTTTTGTTTTTCTCTAGTTCACTTCAGAAATATGTAGTTTGATCCAAGTTTTTTAAAGAAAATGGTGTACAAGCCAAACTCCCAAGCTGTTAGTTTAATTGTAGATATAGCTACTATAATGAGGATCGTTGGGGTTGTGAAGCAATAATGAACAGTACAGGGTGATGGTTAGGCTTGTCTTAATAATGATGTTCAATGACAGCATAAGTAATTCTGTATCCTATCTACTCTTAATTATCCATACTCCAGAGGTGTGTACAATATGCCTAGACTAATCCAAGTGTCAGTGACTACATATTCCACCAGTAATATTCTTTTCATCACCTTATGGTGAGTAAATATTAAGTCACTTGCCAAATAGTCTTCTTGGTGGCTAAGGCATAGTAAATCAAGTGATATTTAAACATAAATATCACTATATAATATCTCTATAAACAGACATAACTCCCCCCGCCTTAATTTCAGAAGGATTATTGAGATAGATAACCCAAGAGTGGATGCTGCATTCTTTCTCTGTTGGAATGAACAACTAATTGTTGGAACACACCTGCGAATAAAAAAGTGATGGAATTTTTGCAAAACACTTAGGAACATTCGCTCTTACTATTCTCCTACTGTAGCAACTATTTTGCAAAACCTTCAGGATTTGTTCAAGAGTAAGTTCACTTAACCTATACGGAAACTCCAAGACTTAAATGTTCAGATGTGGGCGTGCACAAGGGGGAGCAATCAGAGCTGCATGCGCCCCACATAATCAGTGCGGGGCACAGAACTCCTCCGGCCATGGGGCTGCAGTGGGGGCACAGAATGTGCCCTTCCAAAAACAGTCACATTATAAATTCCTGTGCACGCCCCTGGATGTGACTAGTGATTGGGTGTCTAAATTAATAAGGCTTGATTATTGGGATACCTAAAAGGGGGCTGATTCTCAGAGGGTGGCTACTAGTACTTCTAAAACATATCAGGTCCCTTTAATATGTCTCAAGTAGAATACCCCAAAAATGAGGCCACCAAACAAATTGCTATCACTTTGGCTACGGTCTTGCAAACCCTTGTTCGTATGACTAGCTAGTACTCAAGTGATTAGTGGCATTGAGGTCAGTTGCACTGCTCACAAAAGTATGGTTTCAAAAGACTCAGCCTCATAGGTGTTTAATATTTATTTTTATTGCAGTACTCCCAGAGGCTTTAATCAGGGTAAGGGCCCATTGTGCCAGCCAATGTACTAACACCAACTACAGGACAGTCCCTGCTCTGGAGAGCTTACGATATAATTGTTGTTGCGTTATATATCTCTGAGTCATTTTAAATAGAATCAACTTATTTTTACTGGCCCTGTCTTTAAATTAAAATCTTCTTCCTACTTCCTTAAGAACTCTCACCACCTCTCCATCAAGCGATCTTCCCATCTCCTCAAATATTTGACATTCCGTTATTTGCATCTTTAATTAATCTTATTGCTGTGAAATAGTCTTCAAATGAGTCCAGCTATGGTGCATAAAATACATCAGCTGGATGCTTCTACAAAAATGGTTCATAGTGGAAAATGGGCATATTTTAAATTGTCAAAAGTTAGCAAACACTTAAATGAGTCATTCTATCCCCTTCTTACTGTCCTCTGCAACCCCCTCAGCTTCCCTCCTTCCCTACATCACCCTGCAACCTCTACTGCCCTGCTCCCCATTCATCTTTTGCCGTGTCTATGCTGCTCCTCACAGTCCCTGTGTCCTGTCCAGCCCCCTGAATCATAGTATTTTGCCTGTGTGCATGGCTTCAATCTCACTGAAAACAATGGGAGATAGCCAACTTTATTAAGAACAGCCTCACTTTCACATGCAGAGACACTATAGTGAAATGGTGGCCATTTGAATAAGGGAAAATTTGTTTTAATGAGACAAGTAAAAACATCCGAGTCATCATAAAATCATGCTGCTTGGCAATATTGGGTAAAGTCATCCACTTGCCCCAGACTGCTCCCACCTCTTAGACTTACTTTCCCAGTGTCATAATTAAGTCACTGTCACAAGGATGTGGGGATGACTGACATGCAAAGCTGACAAGTCATTACTTTTATTTAAATAAGTAAAACATTTAGGTCTTGGGCCTAAGCAGAAGTTTCTCTACCCGCTCCTTATCATATGGCACTTTCTTGTGTCCTGTCTTCAAGAGACATCAGCTAATAGTTGCAAGACATGTACATATTAACCTGGAATCTTCAATGTGTCTTCACGATCAAGAAGCCAGGCCATCTATCAGGCTGTAATCTAATTGTGCTTTGAAGATAATCAGGATGGTCCCTGAGGTGGAGCAAGGGGACACTAATCTCTACAAAAGACTGTAACCATGTGGAAGGAAGCGGGGGGATCTCTCTTGCACTGATGGCAACACCTGAAATTGTATCTTGCGCTCTTCTCTGAACCAGCCATCCAAAGAAGGAAAGGTGAAGGACTCTAACAGCTAATATAAGCTTGAAGTCTACAACTGAGAGAGAGAGGAGACCAAGCTTCCACCCTGCATACAAAAAACTTTAAGTTCATTTTATCATCGACATACCAGTAAATATCAACTTAGTTCCAAACTAAGACCAATCACGGGAGCTAAAGACTTTGAGAAGAAGGTGTGAAAATCCTTCTGTAGAACCAGTTGAGGATGTTTGAATCTTGTGTGTGTGCGTGTGTTCTCTCTTTTTGTGTCATTGTTTCCCAAATAGACACTAACATGAAGAGACCTTTGGGTTAAATGAGTGTCATTCCAAAGCTGCTACAAGTGTGGGATCCTAGAAATCATTTTGTATCTGTGCAAGACTGCCAGAAAAATAAAGATGTGGAGCTAAAGAGTGAAGGGGAAATAAACTAGACAGATGAAAGCTTGATCTGATTTCTGTGAACAGAGAAGCTTAACAGGGCAGAGAAGCCAAAGGAGGAAGTTACCAGAAAATCATTTTAAAAGCTATATTTCCTTAAAATGAAAGCAAAGAATAGCCTTTGCCTTTAACAGACATTTAGCTAAATGACTACAAGGGAACAGCGTCTCCTCCAACCCTTCCTTTGAAATATTAAGAGAATCCTTTTCCTTACCATGGTCATTATGAATTGAGTTAATTACTTATTGTAGTAATTGGCAAGCCAGATAAATTAAACCGTTGATTTATATTTCAGTCATAACCTTGATTTGACTGTTGCATTGTATTATTGTAAATTAGGTTAGGAAAGCTATAGTTAAATTAGCTAATGATATATTTTGCTTAAACTCGTGTGTTTTATAACTGCTTGGTTAATCTTTAAGGTACACTCAGCTAGTTTCTCTCTCAAAAAGTCAATGCAGACAAAGTAACCTATGAAGAGGAAGGAAGTGAAATAATTAAAAATAATTCCCGAGTCCATCATATATTTTAATTGATTAAAATAACACCCTACATAATGCCAGAATCCACAGACACAATGAAGCCACACTATAGCACTGAATGTGAGATGCATATTTGCAGCTCATCTACTCACAGGGCCAGCCCTAGACGAAATGGCGCCTCAGATGAGGAGCATCTTCAGCGCCTCCATCCATCTGTTAAATCTTTGAATATCTTATTTCTTATTGCATTTGTAGCCCATTTCATGACTTTGATGCATGCTTTGCATGCATGATTATCCTTGTCTATAAATTATAAACGGTAAATTTGCACGCTAGGATCTATGTCTGTATTTATTCATGCCATATAAAAGCAAATCAATTGTTTTCTCTAAGCTTATGGAAACTTTTTAATTTTAAAATAACTGAAATGTACTAACATTAAGAAATTTAACTGTGCGCCAACAATGGGCGGACCACTATTAAATAGTGTTAGAGTAGGCGACAGCCTTAGAATGTTAACCCTAGTCCTTTAGTTCAAAATGTCGCTTTTCTCGCCTTTGCCTTCGCAAACCGAAGCACAGATTCTACAAAGGTCCAGAACATTCTAGGAGGTTAGTGAAAAATGAATCCACGTACAGAATACCTGAAACATGTTACTTCAAACATTCTATTTTCCCTTTTGTCGCTAATGACAAAAACAGCACCCCAAGCCCAGTGTCACCCCCTCTTCTCCCCCCCCCCAGCATGGCATCCCAGGCAGTTGCCTGCCCCTAAATCCGATCCTGCCTACCAATTAGCTTCCATCACTGGGAAGGACATAGGACTTCAAACTGAAATTTGTTGTTTGCTCATTGAAATCGTATGTGTCGAGGGGCTGAGCGGCAATACTGATGGCTGCCCTAGAAAGAGCAATAAATCTCTAAAAGCAAGTAAACAATTCACATTTGTACTTACTTCCCTTCATGCTCAACAGACTCATTTACAAAAGCCAAACTAAAGTGAATCATAAATGCACAGATCTAAGTCCCCAAAGAGGCAGCATTATGGCAAAGGAAATGTATATCTAATCCCAAATGATTGGGTGTTTATGGCTATTCACATCTGAATAGGGTGGTATAAAAATTAGGTAAGGCATGAAATCTTTACAAGCAGAGATCATTTTAAAATATTCAGTACCACTCAGGATGGCAGTACAGTAATAGGTGCAGTAGTTGTGTGGCATGATGAATCATTTTGATTTTCATGAGTATCCTGGCAGCCGTCCTTTCTCTATGCAGAAACTGGTGTGGGGTACCTTTTGGTTGCTTTACAGAACTACAGCAGCATAGCTGGGACTTTATAAAAAGGATGAACTGATATTATTGTTCCCTAATGAGTGACTGTTGCTACCTTCTAATATGAAAGGATGAACAACTCTTCTCACAGAGCTGACAAGAGTATCAAAGGGGAAGCTCGGGGTCAAATATGACAATAAGTTAATGGGCTGATGGGAAAAGTCAACTTATTTTTCCACCAAATGGAAAAAGCCCTGCAGGCTAAAG
Source organism: Emys orbicularis (assembly GCF_028017835.1). Lineage (NCBI taxonomy): Eukaryota > Metazoa > Chordata > Testudines > Emydidae > Emys > Emys orbicularis. The sequence goes on along the minus strand of NC_088691.1, from coordinate 94,590,238 downwards.
AAAATAAATTCCATTTTATTTGAGAGAAGCATCAGATGTTAGCAGGCATCAAACATTGGTAGGTGCTTTACTGGACTTGAAACAGCTTAGTACTGAATAAGCCACAACCAGCTGATAAATATACCTGGCTACCAGTAGCATAAGGTTAACAACTGAGCTCACTGTTGCAAAATACAGTACGCAGAGGAAATATATATGTATGTGCAAGAGAACTGGACTCTAGGGACCCCTGAGGGATTCTTCTATGTGCTTGCAGTCAGCCAGAAGGCTATCGGACAAACCAGTGAAAATGCTGAATCTTGAATACTGCTGGATTGCTATATTCACAATGACCTGATAAACTGTACAAAATGGATTTAAATAATAGGAGAGCAGAAAAGGAAGGTGGGGGAGACTTTTTGGATTGCAGTTATTTCCCTCTGGTGCAGTGGTGCAAGTAGAAATCATTTCTTGCCAGTACTGCATTCATGGGAGGGACACTAGGGAGGACACGTGACCCTCCCCCCATGTGACCCTCCATGTGACTACTCCCTGCCCCGCCCCCAGCCCGGGGCTCCCACGTTCTCCCTGTCCCTTCCAACACCCCCCTTACCTGTCTAAAATTTTACAACTGCTTCTGTTAAACCTGTCAAATCCTGTTCCCATTGAAATCAAAAGGAGTTTTGCTATTGAGTTCAATGGGAACAGGCTTCGACATTTGGAGAGGAAAGAACAAAACCATTCAAGCAAGGGCTATGTTGCTTATACCACAGGTATCAAAGGCTGCTGACTCATGTGAGAAAGTCAGCCGACATTTGAGATCTTTGTCCATTGCAAGGAAGAAATCAGCAATCAGTGAGGCTAGAACAGTCTCTGTACCTTATCCAACTCATAAGTCCTTCTGCAAAGGATGAAGGAAATATGAAGGCTCCAGATTACCTTAAAGTCCTCAGTCCCTTGGTTAGAATGCTCCCATTAGTATATGGTCATAGTCCAGAGGCTGGAGCAGGAAAGAGGCCGGAGCAGGAAAGAGTTAAAACGGAGATGTTTCCAGGCCAGGGCCTTTTAGCTTCTGCCAAGTTCCAAGTAAAGGGAAATCCGTTCTTACTGTGAAAGATGGTGTTTGGAGTCACATGGGCAAGTTACATATCCATCTCCTCCACCCATATTCTAGTTAGAATGTTCACAAAAAGTCCATTAAGTGTAGACAGGCGTTTTCCAGGGTCTATTGTGAGCTAAGTGTTCCTTAATTGGCCATTCAACTTGACTTGTCCCTTCATGTGCTGGCTAAATACCTTGTGATCGTTACCACAGGAGCAAACATGTAGTAAACATAGCTAATATTCATAACTTCAGATACCAAGATGAATATACATGCATAGAAGTAACATAATCATAAATACCAACTATTTCACCTACATGACTATTCCTAAAAGAGATTCTGAAAAAATCACACCATGTACCTGAGACCCTAATTGCCAGCACCATGCCCCACTGGAGTTTTATCTGTTATGTAACAACAGAGATGGAGCCAGTGACATGACTCTGTTTATCCTAAAATGGCAAGGTTAATTTTTAGCTGTTCAGGTGTGACTGAACCTTTAGTCAGTGAGGGCATACTGGCTGGCACACATTCAGGTTAATGGGCTTCAGTGTTCCTTTGCAGATAATTTTTTAATATTAATAAACCTGGTATGTTCTGAGGTGGTTTAAAGCATAACACAGGTTTTTTAAGTTTGCAAATCTGTGAACCTCTGCCTCTTTATTATTTATTTATTTGCTGGTCATAACGTGGGAGGGTATCCTCTCCACCCTCTGCTCATGAGGTTCTGTATGTGTCTTGTGGCACTCTTCTGAATACCAGTTGGAAGGAATTTTTTTTTATTATTAAGTGTGGACTGATTCTTTTCTCTTAAAAGCATGTAGTTTTTTCAGGTAGACACTGATTATCACAGAAAACAATTGGGGCTGTTAAACTTTCTCCAAATTCCATAGAAAATTAAGTTCAGCTATATTTTCCAGTACAGTGATGAAAAGGGTGTTTGTATATACAAACATCAACATGTTTAACTACTCACTTTCCCCCCAAATATGTAGTATTTCAGTCTGTTTATATGGAATATGGGAGTTGGGTGAGGAGCCATTTCAGCATATGTGTGACTTATTAAAAGACACATTTTAAGTAGAACTGTATCCTAAACTGCATTATGATATTGTACCCAAACATTGCATTTAAATGGGAGATTCAACTTCCTTTATAGGAACAGAACAGACTCCTGAAACTCTTACCACAAAAGTGGTCCATACACATGCAAATAGCCCTATTGTCTTCAGTGAGATTGGTCAAATGATTAAGGGTTTACAGGATTAGGTTCCAAGTTTGTAAATTGTTCTGGATGAAACTGACAATGCCTGAGCTGTCAGATCAGAAGGAGCTTCATTCGAATAAAGGTGGGCAGATGTGTGATAAGTCTTAGCTCTGTTGCTAAGGCCTTGGCTACACTCGCGGATTCACAGCGCTGCCGCGAGTGTAGTCGCGCCGCCAGCGCTGGGAGAGCTCTCTCGCAGCGCTGCAAGTACTCCACCTCTCCGAGGGGAGTAGCTTGCAGCGCTGCGAGGGAGCGCTGCAGGCGCTGATTACACTGGCGCTTTACAGTGCTGCACTCGCTGCGCTCAGGGGGGGTGTTTTTTCACACCCCTGAGCGCAGCAAGTGCAGCGCTGTGAATTGCCAGTGTAGCCAAGGCCTAAGATGAGGAACATATTTTCAGCAAAGTTCTTGGCAGATTCCTGAGGCAGCTGGTTTAAGGCTGTCAATGTCCGGCATTATAATCTTCACTTATAGTTCTCTCACCCACAAAGCTGCAAAATGAGGCATTTGATTTCTTTGTTTTGCTCTTCCAGTTCCACTTAACAAAATGCATGTTAGACTAGTTTGGCTGCAAAGAATTCTGTGTACACTGGGGACTACACCTGATTCCTGTCAGGCTGCAGAACTGGGCTGACATCAGAATACAAACATCCTCTGGTCAGTGCAAGCAGAGGCATTCCTCTAATGATTTGGACTTGATGTGATGCAGTATAGATGTCATGGATAATTCAGACCAATGGGGAGAAACAGAATAAAAAATACTGTTTAAACACCTTCTATCCACCCCTCCCCCCTTGAGGACTCCTGACCAACTTAACAGCACAATACATATGCTAACAAACTTAAACAAAGCCTTTTTGTTAGCATATGTATTGTCTTGTTAAAGCCAGATAAAGAATGAATGCCCTCCCTAGCTGCATTCTGCTCCTTTGAGGAGCAGAGAGCAACCCCCCCTTTTTTGAAGGGGGGAAGGGCTATCCCCAAGTTTTCCCAGTACCTGGTACCTGCTAAAAATCTCTTGCTGGTACTACATACTGGAGAGTACCACTCTACTTGCACTACTGCTCTAGTGGCAAGTTATCTGAGCATCACTTTGCAGCTGTGAATCAGAAAGGCAGATTCTTCTAGAGAATTTGGAGAGATCACTGAAAGCAAAAACCTGAGCCCTCCTAGAGTCAGAACACAGTCACTGTCATAAACTCCAAACATGCTGCATGAGATAATAAAATATACATAATAAACAAAGATACCCAAACATAGGCTGGTGTAAATAGGTGTAGCTAAATTGTCTGCATAGGGAGAGCATGCTGATTCTTCTTTAGAGCTATCAGATGCTTTTGACACAGTTGACAATGAACAACAAAGAGTCCTGTGGCACCTTATAGACTAACAGATGTATTGGAGCATAAGCTTTCGTGGGTGAATACCCACTTCATCAGATGCATGTAATGGAAATTTCCAGAGGCAGGTATAAATATGCAGGCAAGAATCAGTCTAGAGAACGAGGTTAGTTCAATCAGGGAGGATGAGGCAGAGCCACCCAGAGGGGGGGGGGGCAAGTGGGGCAATTTGCCCTGGGCCCTGCAGGGGCCCCACGAGCCCTGGCCGAGAATCCCTTTCCTCACCTGGCGGTGGTCCGGGTCTTCAGCGGCATTTTGGTGGTGGGTCCTTCAGTGCTGCCGAAGACGCGGAGCGACTGAAGGACCCGCCGCCGCAGACTTGGAGTACCACCCGGTGAATATGTCCGCTCCCCCGCTTTGCCCCAGGCCCCCTGAATCCTCTGGGTGGCCCTGGGATGAGGCCCTCTTCTAGCAGTTGAGGTGTGAACACCAAGGGAGGAGAAACTGCTTTTGTAGTTGGCTAGCCATTCACAGTCTTTGTTTAATCCTGAGCTGATGGTGTCAAATTTGCAAATGAACTGAAGCTCAGCCGTTTCTCTTTGAAGTCTGGTCCTGAAGTTTATTTGCTGTAAGATGGCTACCTTTACATCTGCTATTGTGTGGCCAGGGAGGTTGAAGTGTTCTCCTATAGGTTTTTGTATATTGCCATTCTTAATATCTGACTTGTGTCCATTTATCCTTTTACGTAGGGACAATGAAGCGTTCTTAGCCCATCTGCCCAGTTTAGGAGGGGTCAATAGAACTGCAGAGATATAGCTGTACCTGTTACTCAGTCTCAAACATATCTCAAAGCTGAAATTGGAGCTGCTTTTTCTCACTGCTCTGTCTTCCTTGAAGGATCAATCTTTTTCCTGCTCTTTTTTAAAGATCTATGACAAGCCACCATGGACACAGTGAGGCACTGTGCACTCAAAGGTCAACAGGGCATGCAGCTGGATGTATCCTCTTCATCTGGAGTAGACAGTGCTTTCAGCTACCCAAGTGTCTGGAAAAAATAAGCACCTGGATAAAAAACAGAATTAAACCAAATAAGACAGAGGGGACACTGCGGGACGGGGGTGGGGTGGAGGGAGGGAGCATTTAAAAGATCTAGGAAAAATCATGACCACTCCCTCTATCAATGATGTTCATCCAAGTGGGATGTGCACAATGTGGGAATGCTACTATACTCAGAACTTCACGTGGACACCCGGGTTGTACCATTAGTCAGAAATATTTTTCCCTAGCTCCATTTGACAAGAAGTCCCAATCCTCTTGGACCCTGTTATGGTGATTCTTATTTGTGGGCCAGACTTCTGCAAATACCAAGCTACTGAACTGATCATGGATGCTACATGCAAAGTGCAGCTGGTCCATCACAAAGTGGTCTATATCTATTCAACAATAGGTGAAAGCATATCATATTGGTTTCCATGCAGTGCGCTGGCTTTCCAGTTATTACTGGATCTAGTTCAATTCCCTGATCCTCATTCAATGGCCTGGCCTTGGAAGTTCCTTGTTCAAGTCCTGCCTCTTAGAGCACAATGCAAGAAACCTTTTCCACAAGCTGTCTTGTTGAGTCTGAACTTTTGATGAGCTTAAACTTAACCCAGACTTGATGTCTCTGTCTGAACTTTTAATCAAAGCTCTGACCTGCGAACTACTCATGACACCCCCTTCCCCTTAAGTAGCCATCTCCCCTTTTGTCTTTTTGAATCTACATTTTAACCTGTTTTATCCTGTAGAATCTTGATTGATTATGCATGACCATTATGATCTGTTAATCACTTTGTTTACTTCTGTGTATAAATATTGATGCTCACCCCTAATAAACTTGCCACATTACTCTGAAGCCTTTTAAGCTAAGGATAGTGTGAGCCCGTTGATCAACGAATTGGTGTCTGGTCTCTGACAGATTGTGAGCCCATACCAACTCCGCACGAACTCGGGTGCTGGAGAGGTGAGTAAGGACTTGCTTTTTACCTAACAGTCTCCTCAACAAAACCGATGACATACTGACCAATACATTTTCATCCTTCTCTAGATGTCTCTTCCTGCAGACTAATAGAATCCACTGGGGATGGATCAGAGATGCTGGCCTCAGAGGACAACAACAGAACTGTTAATTTTTATTGTTATCATCTGAATACCATAGTGATTGATGCACTAGTAATAAGCTGATAGCACTGCTAGGTAGATCAGTACCAAATTAAACCAGCTGAAATAATCCAAACCAAAAATGAAACTCTAATAATGGAATAATGGAAATTAGAGTCTGAAAAAGGCCCATCGTGCCATTAAAAAGTCAATATTTATCCACAATTACCATTCAGAGATATATTATTTCCTATTCTAAGTGCACGCTAGAGGAAATAAAAAGAAGCCACTATCTCAGATAGCTCTGTGAACACGTTCACCTTTGTATAAGGATAACCATTGTATAAGGTTGTTAGGCTAACAGAGTTGTTCTCTACTGCCTATATTCTAGTTCTTCATTTTCAAGGAAAAGTTCAACAGTAGATGCAAAATACAATAAAACCAAAGAATGGACTCTCAATAGAAGACATTAACAAAAACTACAGGTTCTTCATCCCATGGGAGAGCACAGTCCTTCTTAAATCAAAGTTAAACTTAAAGCCAGTGGGGAAGATGACAATTAGCAAAAACAGATGCAGCATGTCTTCCTGGGAATCTTGCAAAGCAGGCAATATTAAGCGACTAGAGGTAAATGGAAGTGCATTAAAAACGAAAATGATAAGATTCCAGTGCTTCAAAGCATCATGCCACTGAGGGGAAAAAAGGAGACTCTCTCTCAGATTTACAATACGTTATCATATAACTAACAGCCATGTTTAAGGGAGACAACATAAAAGGGATCAAAATGAGACCCTTCTTTGAGTCTAATGGGCTTTTTTCTTTTATTTTTAAAGCTTAGGTACATGAAGGAAAAGGCAAATGACATTGAGTTCTCACATGCTTGGAGGAGGTGGTTCACCAGAGCTTTAAAAACTTTTCTGTGCTGAGAATATTTAAGCAGTGCATTTATCAAAGGAACTCCGAATATAGGTTGGAGTCCGTGGAGTTTGCTTCAAACAGAATAGACACTTTTAAGCAGCTAGTGGAATGTGTTGCTTGTCTACATGAAGATTCACTACAAAGCCCAGGAGAACACTGCTGATGCCTCCTATCTGAGTGCAGCTGATTAAGCATGTCCTTGACAGAAATTGTCTGTGCAAGTGATTTTTTAGATTCCAGGAACTTAGCCAAGCTAAGGAGTGATTCCACAGGCTATAGGATAAGACAAAGGAAAGTTAGCTCTCAGAATTTCCTTTAAGTCTAGCTCTTTAAGGGAGACATTTGGCATCCCTTAGGTGGAAAACCATAAAACTTGTTGATTGCACATCTCTGTCTCCTCCACTTTTCTTTCATCTTCTCTTGCATTAGGAGTCTGGTGCTGAAATACAACCTCAGAAAGATAGCAGCTAACCACCACTTTATACAATTTATCCTTTCCATTTCTCTTTAGCAAGGCTGATTGCAGATGCAGGCACCAAAGAAATCCTTGTCTTTCTTCTACAGCAGGGGTTCTCAAACTGTGGGTCGGGACCCCAAAGTGGGGCCCAACGCTGATGTTGGGCCTGGGCCCCAGCAAGTCTCAAGCCCAAGCTCCACCACCCAGGGCTAAGGTTACAAGCCCCCTTGGGCTTCAGCTTCCGCCCTCCCCCGGGCATGGGGGGGAGCGGGGGCTCGGGTGGGCTCGGTCTTCGGTCCCCCCTCCTGGGATCGTGTAGTAATTTTTGTTGTCACAAGGGGGTTTGAGAACCACTGTTCTACAGGAAGAGTAAGGATGCAAAAGTAGTGTGCTGCTTCTTTTCCAGCCCTGAGCATCCCCCCATTTTTATTAAGGTAGTTTTTTGAGCAAATTGGTGACAGACTGGCAGTGCAATATTGAGTGTGGGGCCTGTTGGGGACTTGGTGTTTCTTTAGACTATATTTTTATAATATTTTACCCATTTCCTATATGTTGATAATGTGTCTCCTGCATCCCAGCCTGTGTCTAAATTCATGAGCTAGGTGTGCTATGTTTTCCAAATAGCACTGACGTGACGGGAATGCTCAGGGATTGCCCAGCATGGTAAACTATATGATAGACTCATGTTGACCAATGTGTCATTGATTTGCACATAACCACAGGCTCAAAATCCTCTCAGACAATAAGTCTTTTGTATACCCCATAATTCCGTAGCCAGTTTACAATGGGTACAAAAGCAAAGCTGTCAGTGATTCAGCAAGAGACTGCCAAGCCATTCAAGTGAGCCTAATCTTGTCATGTTCAGTCTGTTCATAGACCTCTTTCATAGGGTGATGAGACTCACAGTTCAAGAAGCTACATGAAAAAAACCTCATTAATTACAGATATTAGAAAAAGTGTCCTTGTTCTTTAAAGATACTGTGCATATTACTAGTTATATGGAAAAGGCAATATACTGTGTTCATTCACTTTGACAATTATTTAGCGTCATCACTGAGGCTCATGTATTACAAGTTATCTTTGCCTTATCAACAGATCTTCAGTGGCATCCATTTAGGTTTCACTGTTAATCCCTTTCTCATGCTACTTAACACCTACTTCTGTGAGTAGTCTCCTCAGCTTCAATGGGACTATGCCTTTGAGTAGCTGAACAGTTTGAATAAGGGTTTCAGGGTCTGGCCCTTAATGACTAGAAGCATTTTATTATCACCCTGTGAATCTTCAGCATTTATATCATGTTGAGGCTAGGAACCTTAAAGGATCCATTATTTAATTTTTTTAAAACTGTATATTCTTCGAGGTTTGTGGTTCACATGAACCACATGGCTACCAAGGTTCCCACTGTAATTTCCCCTAAACGGCCTTTATATCTTCATTTCATATCTACACGTCCACAACTTCACTAATAATAGCACCACCTATTATTTTATATATGCAGTAGTAGTACCACTGATTATTAAAGCTGCCTGACACTGCTTTTAATTGCTTATAACTTGGTCAAGGTTTACCATTTGAAATTTTCCATGCAAGGCATCTGTCTCAAGCTGAATTCTTTTTTGGAAAATTTCAGCCATTTCTGAGAACAAAGCAAGGGGAAAATACATTATTTTGTCCATGTTAACAAATTCCGGTGACTGTTTCTTTCTAGTGCCCCCATACTTGTTGGGCCAGGTCTTGACATTTAACAGGGTGGTGGGCTTTATATCGGGGATGTGCCTTTTGCCATCCCCATGAAAATCGGCTTAAATTTGTTCATTATAAGCCTTTGAAAAACTGCAGTTCAGACATGCTCAGGAGAGACTCCTTAGATTTTTAGCAGTTACATTCCCTGAAGATTTTATCTGCACGTGGCATGCTCCCATGCAGGGCTGAGTAGGACTTCCTCTGCGGTTGGAACCTTTGGGCTGTGCTTTGGTCCAGGCACTTGAACTGAGGCCAGAGAGATTATCTTGCATTTGCTCTCATTCACACCCCTCAAACCCTCCACTTGGTCCAGTCAGCATGACAGAGAACATTGCCTGATTGAAAGCAGAGGGAACAAATGCTGGACCTAGGAGGAATGTATGTGGGGAGGACAGATTGGGGAAAAGAGCCTGGAGTAGATGGGGAGACTGGGACTGGAGACTGGCAGGGGAGGGAGACAGAAAGTGGGACGGAGCTGGGTTAAGAAGTAGCCTGGGATTGGCTGGGAAAGAACAGGAGCTGGGGATGGAGACTGGGGTGAGCTAGGCAAGGAGTCTGGGAGCTGGGGAGAAACTGGGACTAGTAGGCGGGAAGGGAAATGGGAAAGGAGACTAGGAACCAATAGATGAGATCAGATGAGCAGCTGTGGTGGTGGGGACACTGGGAGTGGCTAGACAAGGAGATTGGTACTAAGAACCAGCGGTGCAGGAAGTGTCGGGGGAGGGGAGAGAGCCCTGACCAGGAGCCAGACTGCAGTGGGAGAGTATTAGGATTGGCTGGGCAAAGAGACAAACAAAGAGCCTGAAGAAACACTAAGATTGGATAAGAACCCCAGGGTGGGAGACTGGAACTGGGAGCCAGTTGAGGTGGAGAACATGGGCAATGGGAGTGACTAGAGGCCAAGATGGGGGAGGCAAACAGATTAGATGAGGAACGTGGGTGGGGAATTGAATCTTGCTGGGCAAAGAGACTGGAGACAAGGAGTTTGGTGGGAGAACTAGGAATGGCTGGGCAAGGAGATTGGGACTGGGATGAGAAACCTGAGGAGTGAGACTGTATCAGTGAGGAGACACTTTCTAAATGAAAACTTCTGGTTTCCCAGTTTGAAACAACTTTTCATTTTTAAATTTGATCAAATTATAATAAAAATGATTGAAACGTTTTGAAATTATTGAAACAAAATGCTTCTATTGACCTGAATCATTTTTTTTTTCCAGTTTTGCAGTTTCACAAGCATTTTTGAGATTTCAATTTTTTTTACCCTGATTCAGGATAGGAATTTTTTTTCCAACATATAAGACTCTTTCCTAGAGTGGAAAAGCCATTTTCCAGCCACCTCTCTTCCAGAGGAATATTAGACTGCACTGGGCTGTCTAGAGAGCCAATGACTTTGTTTGATGCTGTTTTAATACTCTATGGTCAAACTCCATTAAAAGCTGCATCACCAAATTTAAACTGTTTCATACCAACTCTGTTTTTGCTACAGTAGTAATATTGTTACAGTTCTGTGTAACAGATGCACTGCAATTATCCCTAATGCATGTCCCTTTAATGCCCTAAGTGCTTGTTAATTGGATGAAACTACTTTGAAAATCATGGTTTAAGCTTCTGCAGCAACTTGAAGATCGGATTTTTTGATCAAAGGCATAGGTCTATAAAATGTGGGACAAGTTGATCTTTGGAATAACTGAAGTCAGTGGAGTTACACCATGGATGAATCTAGCCCAATGAGTTTCTTCTTTCAGACTATCATTTAGGCTGTCTACATTAATATCGGCTATTTTCCTTAAATGTAACATCTTTAGAAATTAATTGGGTTGCGCTCAGTAAATCCCCTATATACACATGAATTAAAACACTGAGTGCCAAAACATTAGCTTGGTAACGCTAATGTGATCTAAGGATCACATAGCCCTGTGCCATTTAAGTCAAGAAATTTGAATGTTTTGATGAAAGTTCAAAATCTTGAGGCAAGGCTCAAAGCTGCTCCCATCGAAATCAGTGAAGCTCCCAAGGGTGCAGTGAAGGAGCAGATCAGTTCTGCAACAGACATACAGGTTCTTGTTGTCATGTGTTTAATCTAGCCGAAGGTAAAATCCCACAAGCTTCACCAATAGGAGCAATCCTTACTTAGATGAGAATTGCCATTTATTTCAATGGGGATACTCACGTGCGTCAGTGTTGGAAGACCTGGCCCACTAAGCGTGAATGGGCCAGATTCTCTGTTGGTGTAAATTAGGTTATCTTCATTGACCTCACTGGAACTACACTGATTTATACCAGTTGAGGCTTTAGTCCAATATTTCTGTTATGACCACATATTGCATAATGCCTGCTGTTCTACATATCAGTTGACTCACAGTTGACTCAGTTCTTCAAGCCTTGGAGACGCAAAACTCCTGTTGACTTCAGTGGTAGGTTTTGGATGTACAACAAATGCAAGGTCAGGTCCAATTAGAGCTGATTGAAAAAATGGAAAAACAATTGTGTAAAAAAATATTTCTTTCCATTTTGCTGAGTTCAAAAGGATTTCTTTTGTGCTCTCCCCTCCCCCCCAATTTTTTTGGGAAAAAATTCAAATGTTTTGAATTTTGGGGGGGGGGTTTGCTACTACCTCCCTCCCCCAATGCAATAAAATGAATGATGGTCAGTCCTACACACACACACACACACACACACACACACACACACACACACACACACGTACTTCCCCCCCCTCTTTTACATTTTTCCTTTTGCTGAGCTGTAACTTTTCAAAAGCTTGAGGCAGTTTGGAAGAGTTATGGAATGACAAAAATAAAAATATAAAAAGAGAAAAAATGGTTAAAATGCCCTGGACATCATTCATTCTAGTGCACTAAGTGACAGAAAGGAATGACGGCAAAAGGGAGGGAAAACAAAACAATGAATCAATATTTTGAGGGGTTTAGGTTTGATGAAAACCCAGAAAACTTCAAAAAGGGGAAAGCTCTTCACGAAAATATTCAGCTGAGGAAAAAGATCATTGTGGGTTGAAAAAAAATGGTTTACATTTTTCATTTGAAGCAGCTCTATATCCATTATATTCTTATAGGACTAAAGATGAACTAGTAGAAAACCTAAAGCTGAGTTAATATGGAGTGCTTAGACAAAGCATGTCTAGAGGGGGGAAAAGGCAATTTGATAAAGCTTTGCTAATTCTAAAGGTGCAATTATCTCACTTTGAGAAAAAGGATTATCTTAACATATATTGATACTGTCTTGAGGCTACATACATAGCTGCTGCAGAAGTTAGCCTAACAAAGGAAAATCTAGGAAGAAGAAAAAATAAATGCAAAACAGCATTGGGTGTATTATTTGGTTTGGCTCCGACTAAATTGTTTAATTATGAGCAAATATTTTAATGTTCAGGGATTTTACAAAACATATTGTGAAAAGAAATATAAGGAAACATCTAAGCACCAAAGTTTTTCTGAATGGAAGAGGAAAAATAGAAGAACCAAAAGGAAAATGCTCAAGAAAATTCACAAATTTTTGTCTTTGAGATAATTTTTTTAATAGGTGGAATTGGAATGGTATCTTCTCTTTGTCATATCTTATGAGTCTTTATTTGGTTGTTTTTATGTTTATGTCTTGTGAGTCAGTCATATTACAGTCACACTACTGTTTGCTATTGCTCTCATAATATGAGAATTCTTGTTTTACCACTGATAAGGGACATAAAGTACCTTGGTTTAAGCTGGCATAGATTTGATCTCCTCTGTGAAGTCTTTTGAGATAAACTGATAAAAAGTGCTATATAGGAGGTGTCATTAATTATTACTATTATTATTTATTATGTTATTGTTCAGTTCACATCAGCTGAGGATCTGACCCATAATTTATAGAGAAATTATGTTATATAAAATAGAAGTGTATTTAACGTCAGCTATATACATTGGCCAGGATGTTTTCTCTCTGTTTTATTTTGAACACAATTAGCAATCACATCTATTATGGTGGAAGATGCCAACAAGCAGGTCTTTGATCTATAGATAATTACAGACTTGGTTAAAGCTGAAAGGTGTGCTGTGCAACTTTCTTTCAGGCTCAATGGAAGGACCAATTAAACTCTTTTATGGGGTGAGATATCTGGAAACACCAGCAGGGGCTCGACAACTGTTTGGCAATCTCTGTGTGTTTGCAGTAAAGAGAGAAAGCCAGCAGACAGTGAGAGAAGCAGTCATGAGCATGGCCCTAAGAGGTAGCAGAGACAGAGATCCTTGGGGAACAGGTTTGACAGGAGAGGCAGACTTGGAAATAGTGAGCAAGGACATTGCCAGCTGTTAGTTTCTGCTGTGTTCAGAGAAACAAGACTTTGCATAAATGCTTTGCAAATAAACAGGATTATACCAAAGAATATACTTGCTTCCTACCACTTCTCCTCCTAACCAAAACACTCCTCCCAGGGTAACCGCCTGAGCCAAAGGGGCAACGCTTCCAACAAAATAACAGTTAGAATTGGATCAGTAACACAACAGTTTGTCCTTCTATGGCTTCTAGCATCAGAGGATCTCCAAGCACTTTACAAACATTGATTTAGACTAAGGCTGCAAGTCTGTCACGGATTCTGTGACTTTCCAGGACCTCCATGACTTTCGCAGCTGCAGTGGACAGTGCAGCTGACCCCAGGGACACCCGAGCACATGGGGTGGCCCCAAGGCCAGCTGCACGGGTGGCTGCTGGGGGGCTTGGGACTCGCTGCTGTCGGGGCAGCCCCAGGCAGTTGGCTCTGAGGCTAGAGCAGCCGCCAGTGCAGCTGGCTCCGGGGGCCACAGGATCAGCAGCCGCCATGGCTGGCCCCAAGGGCCAAGCAGCAGCAATGCCCTGGGCTGCATCCCCCTCCCCCCCCGAGCAGCAGCAGCGCCTCAGGGCTCCCCAGAGCAGCTGCACCCGACAGCCTCAGGACAACTTAGATTTAGGGCTTGTCTACATTATCCGCTGGATCGATGGGCAGAGATCGATCCAGCTGGGGTCGATTTATCGCGTCTAGTCTAGACACGATAAATCGATCGCCGAGCACTCTCCCGTCGATTCTGGTACTCCACCGGAGCAAGAGGCGCAGGCGGAGTTGACGGGAGAGCATCAGCCGTCGACTTACCGCAGTGAAGACACCACGGTAAGTAGATCTAAGTACGTCGACTTCATTCACGTAGCTGAAGTTGCGTAACTTAGACCTATCCCCCGCCAAGTGTAGACCAGGCCTCAGTCAGGGTTACCTATAGTAAAAGTTATGGACAGGTCACGGGCCATGGATTTGGATTTTTGTTTATTGCCCGTGACCTGTCTATGACTTTTACTAAAAATACCCGTGACTAAATCTTAGCCTTAATTTAGACCCACAACACCCCAGTGAGCATTATCACCACCATTTTGCAGATGAGGAAACTGAAGCATGGAGAGAGTGAACCCCCAATTCAGTAAAGGAATTTAAGCACATGCTTAAATTAAAGCATGTGCTCAAGTCCCTTGTTGAACGGGGGACTTGAGCAGGGACATAGGAAATCTGAGGCAGAAGCAAGAACAAAACTTAGTTCTCCTGTCTTCCAGTCATGTAATGTTCTTGAGCTGCAAGAAACTGGGATAGAACCTGACCCAGCAACCCTTGCTCATGTGAGTAATCCTTAGACTATGTGAGTAGTCCTTCATGACATCAATGGGACCAGGTAAGGATTACTCATTTGAGTAAAGCCTACCTAAAACTGCATTCTTCCTGCTCAAGATGTCATCACGGCAGTTTTACAAGCAGCAGTCAAACTAAAAGTGAGCTGAGCTTTCAGAAAATATGTCTGTGATTTATGAGGCTCATCCCTAAAGATATATGAACTTGCAGATAGAAAAGATAAGATTTTTTTTCTTTTTGAGAATTAGACGAGATTTTTCACAACTCCCAATGATTTAGATGATCGTATGCCAATAAGTATAAATGAAATAGCTTCTGCAGCCATCCACAAGTGAATTTATGCATTTGTTTTGTTTGCACAGAGCCACTCTGTTACTGTATACCAAAAAGCAGTTACATTTTTCAAAGAAAATTTAGTGTTCCTTATGCCCAGCTGACTAGTGGAACTGAAGTTATAAAAAATAGCATATTCATTGTCACTCTAATGTGAAACTAATAATAATGCTTTAGCACTTATAGAGAGGTTTATACACAAAATCTAATTAAGCCTCAGTGAGGTTCAGTAGGTAGCTATTAGAGATGGGTGAATAATTTGCAGTGAATAATTAATTGGATAAAATTTGCTTTTTATTTTGCTCACAAATTATCTCAAACAATGGTCAACAGTTACAATTTTCACAGCTTTGTTCATTAGTCCCCAAATAATTTCTGCAAATAATTCTTGGTCATTGACAAACAATTTATGGCCAGCATTTAAAATCTGAGTTATGGTTAGTTTGGATTAGCCACCTAGGTTGCACTGTAAATTTCTGGTCTCTTATTGGAAGAGCGTGACTCTTAGAAGCAAGTTTCATGTGTGAATACTTGTATATACCAATTTAAAATTCACCCTCCATGAATATTTTCTAATAACCATTTAAAATTTGCTGCTTCTGTGAAATTTCCTGCCAGCAAACTAATCCAGTATAATATGTGCAGCAAGCAAACACAAAGGAGATGAAAGCACTCTCAAAGTAAGTTATTTTGAAAATTCAAACTAATATTTACAGGGAAAATATCACATATTCAGCAAAAGACAACAATATTCTGGTACTTTAAAGATGGAGAATCCAAGACAGAGTATTTAAGTGACATGCATCGGGCACAGGGCAGAGACATGTCAGAGTCAGGATTAGAACTCCAAAAATCCTTATTTCCAGTCCTCTTGCTGAAACCACTAAGGAAAGTTTCTCTCTACTGAGGATGATAGACACCCAGTTATTCTTGTATTATTTTTCCATGCAGTTACTATAGTGTTATTTGTATATAGACTAAACAATTCTCTGCAGATAGGCACAAATTTTCAGACACAGTCATATTGCTTGTCATTAATATTACATCTCTAAAATACAAATACATTTGCTCACAGTTAGGGTTAGCCTATGTTGTATCTCTTGAAAAGTAAGGAAATCACCATATTTGAAGCGCTTTTGTCTGCACCAATGCCTACCCCACACCAAAATAATTCCAATATGCTTAATTCAGGTCATGTCGTGTATGCATCTGTCAAATTGTATACAAGACCCACAGGAGAAACATCATACACTGATATAAACAGAAAAATATCAGCCTATGGCGTACAATATGCCAAGGAATAAAAAAAGCTACACATGCGTATAGGTACACATAAAATGCCGAGCTGCATCTCAGCTATATACAGTCCCATCGTCGTTCACTTGTTCTAACTGGGCACATTAAACTGTTGAACCTTTGCCAGTTCTATCAAGATCACAAATATCCTGATCTTCTCCGTTATGGACAATGCCTATTGACATATTTACATGTAAGAGATTCTATAGCGTGTCCCAGCCATGCAAAACACAACTACAACATGCAGCTTCAGAACACATTGATTGGATTGGATTGGACTGTGTCTTTAAAGGCTCAGGCCTACATTGTGGGGACGGGGGTTGAGAGGGCAGGGAAGCATTGTGCCTGAAATTGATTCTGGCATAATTCCACCCAAAGCTTGCATGCAATCTGTCTGTCTGTCTGTACACCTGGCTATTTTCACGGTTTGGAGGAGAGCAAGGTCATAAATACAGCTGGACAAAATTTTCCAGTGAATAGTTTTTATTTGACAAAATATGCAGTTTTGGTTGACCCAGTTCACAAATTTGCCATGAATAATTTTGGCTATTTGCAAAATGGCCTGAGGAGGGGGAGAAAGTGGTGGTGGTTCTGCCCCTTCCCCCTTATAACCTTTAGCCCTATGGTTAGGGTACTCACCTGGAGTCTGAGATCCAAAAAAAACCTCACTTTTGTACACACCCAAAATAGTGGTTCAACTATGGCTTTAGGTACCTGACATTATGAGAAAATCATAGAATCATAGAAGTGGAAGGGGCCTTGAGAGGTCATCTAGTCCAGTCCTCTGCACTCAAGTCAGGACTAAGTATTATCTAGACCACCAAAATGTTGGCCTAGTGACTTACCCAAGGTCACACAGTAGGACAGAGGAAAAGCTAGAATTAAAATGTAGCTGTTCATGACTCCTCAGTTCCATGTTCGTTCCACTAGGCTGTGCTGCTCATGTACAAACAGGCGCTTGCTCGTGTAATTCACATTTGTGCATGAAAATGGAAACATGTCTCTCATCCATCCGTGTTCTTACAGCACCACCATAGTATCTGAATACCTAGTTTCTCCCTGTTTTATATAGGCACATTAGTGTTTGCAAGTGCACAAATGTTGTAGAGCTTTGAAAATCTAGTTTGACCCATCCCTCAGATGCAGTTATACTATATCATTGCAATGACATTCTCATATACCCACGAAAGCTTATGCTCCCAATACTTCTGTTAGTCTTAAAGCTGCCACAGACCCCTCTGTTGCTTTTTACAGATTCAGACTAACACGGCTACCCCTCTGATACTTCACATCATCATTATCATCTCTCCTTCTAGCTCAGTGGTCTCCAAACTTTCCATGTCATGATCCCCCCTTTACGCCTGTCAGCACCCCTCCCCCCAGAGCCGTGGTCGGGAGCGGGGGACACAGACAGGGGTAAGAGGGTTGAGGCTGAGGCCAGGCCACAGCCACAACTGGGGGCAAAAGCTGGGGGTGCGGCTTGTTGGTGGAGCAGGGAGTGGACCTATGGTCAGAGCCAGCACAGCTGGGGGCAGAGCAGGACTGGTGGCAAGCCTGGGCCCCACTGCACCCCCCCCAAACATTCCTCCACACCCCTTTGGGGGGGGCACTGTTTGGGGACCACTGCTCTAGCTCTTCCTAACACTTGCATAAGGGTCAGTAAATATTCTCAGTATAAAAGATCCTACAATTGCCTTTGGTAGGCTTCAGGCTGCGCTCAATTAAGTCAACAATAAAGCACATATTCACATCACTAGTGCAGGACCAGGCCTTCTAGCCACAAGGAGTAGATTGTTGTCTCTGGGCTTGTCTAGATGGGGGGTCACTCAGGGTATGTCTACACTAGAAATGTAAGTCAACCTATATTAGGTCAAATTACAGTCACCGCAGTAATTACTGTCCACACTACATGAACAAGCCCAGCTCTCGCAACTTTTGTATAAGACAGTGTGGTCAAGTGGACAGGGTACTGAACGAGCGGTGAGAAAACCCGAGTTCTAGTCCCAAATCTACTGTTCAGCTGCTTTGTGCTTGTCTGTGTCTCATTCTGTGTCCCTCTTGTCTATCTGGACTGTAAGCTCTTTGAAGCAGGTGCTGTTTTCCCATATATGTTTGTACAGCACCTAGCACACCAGAACCCTACCGCTCTCAGTTGTGGTCTCTGGGCACTACAATAATAGTAAATAAATATAAACATGCAGATGTCAAATATGCAGAACTACCAATATGTGTGCCGCTACTAATGATTTTGCAGCCTTTGCCATATACTAGTTGCTTGATTAGCTGTGGTTCCAGTACAGGACTCTCCAGTGAGAAAGATTTTTTTTTCACCTCACTGCTTTCCTTTTATTGCCCGTCCTTATGTTTCTGTGGGTTTTTTTATCTTCTTCATGCTGATGACAAGTCTTGGCAGTGGCACTGAATGTTGATGAGATAGTGCATAGTGTAACTCCAGTAAGTCATTTTGTGAATTAAATAAAAAAAGTTCAGGTCTCAAACCTTCGGTCTCTTCTCCTTTGCTTATCAAGCAGCTTGTTCTTTGTTTGTTCACACTCCTATTGGTGCCCCCTGCAGACTGGGGCATATACCAGTCCTTGCATCGGTTTTTCATTGAGCTGCTTACCCATTCAATCTGGGCAGCATAATAGGAGTGGCGTTATGCATAATGCATTGAACTAGGCCCTGGGGTGAAAGCATTAATCATATTGATCTGCCCACACAGGGAGTCTGTGCCAAAAGCACTTTAATTTTATATAGAACAGAAATTCACAATGGCAGTGATAGCTGTCTCAGGCATATTTAGAGCCATATATTTGAATATCAAAAACCACAGACTTAGCTAGGGAAGGGCAGAGGCAAAGGTGTCTCATTCATTTTATTCCATCCCCTGAGTTCTTCACCAGCTCCTCCTCCCCATACTGGGATGCACTTCTGCCCTCTCCAGCTTCTCCATGTCTTTTCTCTGGGATGGTCCCACCTCCCATTCACTCCTCTGGTAATTCCATTTCTCTCTCTGTGCCTACTGCACTGTGCATTCTTCATCTGGGTCAGGTTAAATGGACTCTTCCTGTTGCCCAGTTATTTCCACAGGCACAGACACCATCTACTCTGTCAGGTGAAATGGGAACTGCCAGGTCACCTGCGCTGCTTCCCGCAGCTTTCATTGGCCGGGAACAGCAAACCGCAGCCACTGGGAGCTGCAGGCAGCCATGCAAATGTAAACAAACTGTTTGGCGGCCCGCAGGCCGCAGGTTTCCCACTACTGGGCCATCCTCACCGCAGAATGGACAAGTGGTTAGGGCACTTATACCTGGATCTCCCATATCCCAGCTAAGTCCTCTGCTCAATTCAGAGCAGGAACCTAAACCAGGGTCTCCCACTTCCCAGGTGAGTGCCTTGACCACTGGGCTATTGGCTATGTTGGGTGGAATTCTGGCTCTGGTTTTGACCAGAAGTTCCATCCTTGATCTGAGAAACCTTTCCTGGCAAAAACAAAACAAAACAAACCCACTTCACTGAAAGATTTCTGACTCTGACCCCTTAGTTCAGGGCACCCTTAAAACTGCAGCCCTACCACCAAAGAACAAAGAAACACAACATTGCAATAAACCTGCCTATTTGAAAAGTTAGCTGCAATGGAGTAAATCCAAAGAAAGCTACTCTGATAAAATAACATCAGTCCCTCATGTATAAACCTGTTTGACCCTAAAAGTCTCAGCTAAAGAAATCAGTCTCTATTGCTCAGATGGGTCTGTTGTCCATCAAGATCCTGAGCAGCAAACAGCAATGAACTCAAATTGGAAAAGACCAGTTAGTGTTTCAATGTGTGAGGAACTCCCTGTATTTCTCACCCATCAATCACACTGGGTCAAATTCCTCCTAGGTGCAACTACACAGACTCCAGTGACGCCGGTGGAATTACCCCGGGATCAGGGCCGGCCCACAACATTTTGGCACCTGAGGCGGGGAGCTCAAATGACGCCCCCATGCCTCTTCGCTTGGGCCAAAACTTTGAAAGGTCTCAATTCTGCCTTCTTCCTGTTCTACTTCTCTCATGGTATTGCTCTGCTACCTACTCCAATAAAGGAGAACTAACAACTTAAAATGCCTTGTTCAAAAATTTTAAGTAACACTTAACTTTCAAACGCCTGAACAGCAAATGTAACTTTTCTTCTCTGCATAGTAAACACTGGCATTTTTATCTGTTTGAATAATCAAAGCGGTGCTTTCAGTGCCTTCTTAGTTGCAAAGAATTGAACTGCTTCCTGAAGCTCCACAGTCTGGGCCAGCTCATGCTCTTTTGAGATGGTTGCAAGACCAACCAGCCTCTCCTGTGTCATTGTGGAGCGTAGATGTGTTTTTATTAACTTCAGCTTGGAGAAGCTGCATTCTCCACTGGCAACTGTTACAGGAAGTGTTAGAAGTATGCGCAGAGCAACAAAAGCATTTGGAAAGAGGGTGGTCCTCTTACTTGTGCACATATATTCCAGAGCAGCCTTTGGAGTTGATCCTGCTGAAATGTATCTTGAAAGGGCTTTCAGTTCATCACCTAAATCACTCGCATCGATATTGCGCATGCCATCATGTGTCAACACTGTCTCTAGTGCCCTGCATTGCTGGTGTAGGTCTTCTTCAGGTATAGTGAGGAGTTTTGGAATATTATACAACATCCCAAATATACTGTTGTGTTCCTTGAGCTGCATGAAACATTCTTCAACTGACTGTATTGCACAATCTAGCACCTGGTTAAAGAATTCAACTTTGAATTGATGTTTGGGTCTCTTATGGGATTATCCCGTGCCTCGTAATCAAAATGTCATCTTCTTCGGTGACTCTTGTATTCTTGAATGGGTGGGAAAATAGCTTTAGTGTGAAGTTCCTCTGTCAACTTCTGTGCACTCTTCAGAACATTTTGAAATCCCTTATCTGACCAGTAAGACTGTAGGTATGACTTTGCTTTGTCCAGTTGTTCCATTGCTCCAGAAATATCAAGGTCAACACCTTGGAGTCTCCTGCTTACAAGATTTATTTCAAACAGTAAGTCATGCCACAACACACAGAAATTTGATGTTATGTATGTTTCTGGTGATTCCATTTCCCTCTGCCACTGTTCTCCCACGAACAGTTCCTGTCGTAGAATTATCCTCCATAATGGCAACTATGGCATCATCTAACTTCCCGAGTTGGTGTTTGATAGGCTTTATCGCCTCCACTTGACTTTCCCATCGTCTGGCACTCAGTGGTTTCAGTGTCAGAGAGGATGTTCCCAGATGTTGCTTCAAAATTTGCCATCGATGAGTTGATGCAGAGAAAAATACATAGATGCTTTGAATTACATTAAAAAATTCAGCAGCCTCACTAGAAGCTGATGCTGCATCACTGACCACCAAGTTCAATGAATGAGAACTGCATGGGACAAAAAAAGCTTGAGGGTTTAACTCTCGGATCCGTGTCTGCACTCCTCTGTTCTTTCCTCTCATGTTGGCACCATTATCGTAGCCCTGACCTCTCATGTCAGCTATCACAATTCCCGTATCTTCCAGCTTTTTAAGAAGCATTTTTGTCATACCAGCTCCTATAGTATCATCAATGTCAATAAATTCTAGAAAATGCTCTCTGACAGTCACCATTGCAGGGACATTTTCACTAGGTTCTGTTGTTGTTACAAAATGCACCATTTGTCAGGTGTGCCGTCCAGAATAACAGAGTAATATCTTGCTGACTTCAGATCTGCCACAATCTTCTGTTTGACTTTTGTTGCCAGTAACTGTCTGATCTCATTTTGAATTGTTTTTCCAAGGTAGTGGTGTGTGTACATTTCCTGGGTGGTGACTCTTAGATGCTCCTGGAGTACAGCATCAAACTCAGCCATCAGCTCCACAATTTTAAGGAGTTTTCATTGTTTGGCACATACAGCTGATCTGAAGTGCCACGCAATACTAGGTTTTGGGTAGCAAGAATTCTCACAATGGCAATGAGCCTTTTCAGAACATTTTGCCAGTAATGCAAATCTGATGCAATCTTCTCTTGATGCTGATCATCTATGGTGGCCTTTAACCTTAGTCTCATCTCAAGCTCTTTCCACCTATGGAATGCTCTCTGGTGATTTGCTGCCTTCTCACAGTCCTTTGTTCCTGTAGAACCCAATGTGGCTGAAACATTAGACTGGAAGAGTTTGCAACAAAAACAGTATGCAGCATTCTGGGTTTTTGAGTACATAAGCCATGGCCTCTCCACTTTGTCACCATTGGGGATTTCACGCCAGTAATGTGTTGGATGGAAACTTCTATTTTCATTGTCTTTGGGGAACATGAAGTTTTTCACTTGCTGTGGCCCATGCAGTACAAGGAAGTCCCTCAGGCTACTGCTCAAGTCGGTCCACAGTCCTGGATCATCTAGACTTAAAGAACTAAATTCAGCAGTAGCTGTTTCTTGCGCCTCCACCACATTCTTCTCTGATCTACACTTTTCTTCAGGAATGTGCAGGGTTACATCCATTTGAGATGGAGATATGGATGCTGCAGTAGCTGCCAGGTCACCTGCACTCTGACTAACTGGAAGATCAGGCATCTCCTCACCACTCACATCCTCACTGGGGCTGGAAGGCTCACCGTGAACATTTGTGTCTATGTATCTCAGGAGAGCTCCTTCCTGCTTAGATAGAAAAGCTTCCTGTGCTTTCTTTCTTTTTCTGAATGCTGCCCCAGAGGGGCATTTTCTTCTTTCACTCATGACTGCTGTTCTGTGCCAGCTATAGTGGCTCTCAACACTCAATTGAAGGGGACAAATAAGCAGTCTGGTAGCAGGGCCTGAGTGAGGGAAGATATCCGCGTCTTAAGGACCTAACTAGCTCCTACTACTTCAGTTGACTCCCTGTTCTCCTCAAGTGGGTTCAGGGAAGCAGCAGGAAACAGGAAGCTCCCTGAGAAGCTGGTGTTAATCAGTCCAGGCTCCTGGGGGTGCTAGAGAGGTACATAAGAGGCTCCTCCTCCTCCTCTCTCTCCCTGCAGCTCCTGCTGCTTTCTGTTATTCCCTCTCACCTTTTCTCCTGCCTGCCTGTTATGACTCTTGTGCCCTCCTTTCTCCAGCATAGCACTCCACCATCTCTGTGCATCTAGAGCAGAGAGAATACATATGCACCAGCAGCAGACACAATTTTCTACACACTCGGTCCTAGTGGCACCCCCCCCCACACACAGTCTGGCACCTGAGGAGGCCGCCTCAGTTTGCCTCATGGTAAGGCCAGCCCTGCCCGGGATGAATTTGGCTCATTAAGATTAACAAAGAGGGAAAGTGCCTGTGAAACAAGCAAAAAAACAACCAGTGACAGAAAAATCCTCTTAGTGGCATTTATTATGAATACGATGTTGTCACGTAAAATTAAGCAAAATTCACAGAACTGTCAGGGGAAAAATGTACAAAATCAGGGTGTGGTCTTGGTGGGGCTGAAGCTGGTACCCCATCATGCATCCTGAGCCCCACCATCTGGGGCTAGGGTGACCAGATGCCCCGATTTCATAGGGACAGTCCTGATATTTGGGGCTTTGTCTTATATAGGTGCCTATTACACCCGACCCGCTAACCTGATTTTTCACACTTGCTAGCTGGTCACCCAATCTGGGGGCAACAGCCTGAGGCCTGCTGTCCGGGGCTGAAGCTGAAACCGAAGAAGTCACTGAGATCTGTTAAAGTCATGGAATCAGTGACCAAATCGTATCCTTAGTCATTATTGATCCTCAGGCTAAGGCCAACCATTTCCTAATAATCTGTTTACTGAACTGTAAAGCTTGCCACCTTCTTGCTGTACATAGGCATTGATATTAGCAATGAATAAGGAGCATACTGATCACATCAAAGGAAACCTAGAGATGCTTCTCCATGTCCTTTATCAAACTGACTCAACAAGGATGTGATCAAACCATTTTTTGTTCCATGAGGGTTTTTTTTTTTTTTTATGTTCTGCATTGACCACAAAGTATTTAGGACATAAGAATTGCTATAGTGGATCAGAGCAACTATCCTACTAATCCAGTATCCTGTCTCCAGCAGTGGCCAGTATGCATTTCAGGAGGCAGTAAAACATTTTTCATGTCACTCGTGAATAGTATTATTTGAAGTGAGGTGGGAAGTGGCGGTATTATCAATGGAAGGTTGGAAAAATAACCACAGTATTTTTTTCAGCTATTCCAAATTTGTAAAATGTCATAAAATGACCCTAAAAATAAAAACAGGGAGAGGAAATGGAAAAACGTTCTGCATTACACTCTGCTAAATACTATAGCATTGAAATAACCTGCTTTGGGTCAATTACATTTATTTTTTCAAAAAGGTTACAAATCAAAAAAGTTTTCTCGAATATAGAAAAAAAAGAGGATGTTTTACAGAAATGAAGTAATAACCGTATGCATTTAATGATAAGTTATGCATGTTATGCTCTTTAAAATATGCATTTTCCAGCAGCTCCTTGGAACACTTTACTTTGTTGATACTATTCAAAAATGAATATAAATGAAAATGTCACAATAAATAAAGGATCTTTGCCAGCCACTATTAATATTTAAGAGCAATGTGTGAGGTTTTATTAACTTGAATAAGGACTTTTTTTAAACTTCATTTACATAAATTAAATATTCCCTTGCTATTATAGATTCTTTTCCTTTCTCTGCTTCAGTAGTCTGATTTAAAAAAAAAGGGGTGGAGGATATAAGGGGATAGATTTCATGCAGACGAATTCTAATAGACCTTCCAGATATATAGCATCTTGTTAAAAATTCATGCAGGCCAGAATACTAGAAGGTCAGAAAATGTCTTTGACATTCTGCCAGGGCTCTTTTTGATAAAGGAAATTCCTCATTAAAAAGGACCTAATGCTTATTACTTTATACTCCTAAGGCAGAAGCTGAATATTAAGTGGTGGTCTCTGTTAATCCATTTATTAAATATCAAAGCCCATATGTTTTCATCCTGTGTCCTTGCTTATTGATTAATTGCTTAGACCCATACCGATAAAAGCAGAGAAAAAGTCACTTCAAAGGTAGGACTCTTGGCTCACACTTAAGGTAGGTTACTTTTCAAAGGTCTTATGTAAGCATTAAGGGCAGATTCTCAAGTGTCCTCCAATGGCCCAAAGCAACCTCTAACCCAGTGGGGCTGGCTAGGTGCAGATCCTCTTTGCCTATGGGAACCCTTTGGTGACAAAGAGCCATTATAAGAGCCACATGCTCTTGGCTTCCTGGTGAAGGGGAAAATATCTGGAGAGAAAGGGGTATTGCTAAGACATAACTATGCCCCAGCCATCCAAGGCCACCATTGGCAGGCAGCATCTATGCTACTTTACATTGGGATTTGGCCTGTTGCAGAACATGTCCCAGGACTGACCATCTTCAAAGCCTTAAATCTACCTTTGTGCTCTCCACTTCTAATCAGGGTTGGGTGCAGCTCAGTTGGCGCCCAGGATCTGGGCCAGAGAATTAATTATAACAAGCATTTAGTGTGAATGAATCTGTTTTTCACAATTAGCAAATCACCACCACCCTCCTCATAACCTCTTATTATCACAGAAATAGCATCCTCCATATAACTCTAACCATGCTGGAGTTTCCGCAAAGCAGTGTTTTAGTAGACTGTATACATACATCTGGGGCTTGGTTCCCCTGGTATCATGTGACATCATTTACACCTGTGGAAAGCATGTGCCAAATGGGTGAACAATGTCTACCAGCTCAGAAAGATCTTATTGTGCACTCACTGTGCACTGGATTAAATGCTGATCGAAGGTGCAAGCCTGTGGAGAATCAGGTCCACAGGGAGTGTACTACACCTTTTGTGCTATCTACAGTTAACAGGTTCAAAGTTCCATTCTAACGTCCTGTTTCTTGTATATTTCTCAAAAGGTCTTGTTTTGAAGCTGAAACTTACCAGGCATGATGTCAGCCCAGAGCTGATTTTTATTTATTTTTATTTTTGGAAGGTTTGAGGAAAATCCCTCAGTCATTTTTGAGCTATTGGGGGAGGGGAGGAGAAACATTTGGGGAAAAAAAGTTTCTATTTGCCAATAACACAGAAATGGATAGGGGAAAACATCTCAAAGTTGGCATATGGCCAGCCTTACAGAGTCTGCTAGCTAAGGGCTGTGAGAATTTCTTTGCAAATAAAAGCTTTATGAGCAATTTTAAAATAACTTTTGAGCATGCTCATTTGGCCTCTGCTAAGACCAGGATAAAGATGAGAAATATCAAGAAAATCTTATTGACAGAGATATGTATGGTATTGGATAGTAGAGTAGTCTCCCAAGTGATGGAAGTCCGATTCCCTGAGAAATTTAAAACTAGACTGGACAAAAACTAGGAAACAGATTGTTGGGAACACTCCTAAATTAGTTGTCCCTTGCCAGCATGATCTAATTGTACCTATGTGCAAAAACTACAGAGAACCCAGCACCCAACCACAAAGAACATAAGTTCTTTTGAAATCTGCATGCTTCAGTTCTAGTTTTGTGAACAGATTCTCTTTGCACAGCCTTATTTCCCAGCCCCTGGTCCCAGTGTTTTCCCCAGTGTCAAATTTACGGGGGGGGGGGGGGGGGGGGGAGATCAGGGCGGATGAGGGGTGAGACTGTAAGGATGAAGGGGGGTTGTATGGCACCATAGTAAAAACTGAAAAATGTTTCCTGACCATTTTATTAGATTTAACTCATGTTTTTAAATCATCACACAAATTAAAGTTGGCTACTCAAGCCTTCTACGAAGTACTATATCTACATCCTTCTTCGTTTCTTGTTATAATTTTGCACAACTCTGTTAATTAACTTCTTGAATGCAATGCGTTCATCTTTGGTGGCTTCTCGTGTGTCTGGTACTTCCATTCCTTCAATTGATATGCTCATTAGTTCATTCACATGATCAGGCAGAAAACGACTTCTTTCAGAACAGAAAATTCTATTCAATGATGAAAAAGAACACTCAGTCGTAGCTGTTGTGACTGGGAGTAGCAAGAGATGAATTCCTATATCTTTCATCCCAGGAAACATAGCATAAAGATTGGGTCGAGCCACTAGTGATGATAAAAAAGAAGTTGAAGTCAAATCTTCATTCATTCGTCATATGATATTCCACTCTGTGTTCAAATTCTCTATTCTGTCCTGGGCACATGGCATCCCCATTGCTGGTAGTGCCTCACTCCACTCAACTGTTGGTGTTTTATAGGACAGGGATCTGTAAAAGCTACGTAGAGGTTGAGTAGAATCTAGAAGTCGCTGTTGTAGATTTTTAAGAATCAAGTCTGTGTACTTTTTCAGTTGTCTTAAGAAACACTTCTTGTCCTCTTCACTTAAGGATTCAATATAAATGTCTTCATTAGTCAACTTCTGGACTGAAGTCTTTGCTTCTTCCAGTACTTTTTCAATGGATAGCTCTCTGATTGATCCAAATGTATTCTTCTATTGCTGGACAAAGATCTACTACTGTTGTAGCAGATGCCAGGATGGCATTGTTTAATGACCCAAGTGGTTTCAACAGTAGACTTACAAGAAAGAGAATGGCAATAATCTTCTCTGAACGTAGTAGCAAAAGTAATCCACCAGCCTCACTACTTAGATCCATCCCATCTTTGTAGATACTTTCCAAAGTCAGTAATAATGGCTGGAGTAATCTTAAGACAACAGCCAAGGATTGCTCATGAGAAAGCCAGAGGGTTTTCCCAGGTTGGACTAATTTGAACTTCAGTCCCAGCGTATCTTCTATATTTTCCAAGTATTCAGTCTTTTTGGACTCTTGCTGAAAAAAAGAATATAATGAAGACATTACATTTATAGCTTTTTAAATGTCTTTTGATGAGTCTGCAGCTTGTACTAGCGCTAGTTGGAGTAGATGGCCTCTGCAGTGTGTATAGGAGAGATTAGGGTTACACTTTTCTCTGAGCAAAGCTTGTACTCCACCACGTCTTCCAGAGGAGTTTGCAGCTCCATCAAATGCACAAGCAGCCATCTGTTTGGGGTCCAACTGACAAGCATTTAACTCTTCTAAGATGTGGGTTGTCACAGATGCAGCCAGGGTGACCAGATGTCCCGATTTTATAGGGACAGTCCCGATTTTTGGGTCTTTTTCTTATATACGCTCCTATTACTCCCCACCCCCGTCCCGATTTTTCACACTTGCTGTCTGGTCACACTAGATGCAACCAATGTGTCTTCTATAACTTGAACATCTAGAAATGCATCTACCACTGACATCAAGATAACTTACACAATGACTTAATACTGGATGCCCATTTCATCAGCCATGTATGCAAATTTTTTGAATGTGGTGAGAGAGTTCTTCACTTTTTCAACTGTTGAGTCTTTCACTGTCACACCACATGCTTTTAGCCAGTCAGTTGAGTTTCTTGCAGAAAGATAATGAGCATTTGCTGGTCTTGTTCAGAACCAGTGTTCAACTTCAGGATGAACAAGTGACAATGCACTTAACATTGGCCTCCAGTTTGTAGTGTGTGGTATCTCTTGCTTAAATAGAAAGTATGATGCCACAGCCATGTTTGTTCACATGAACTGTGTTGTGTCTCCAGCATTCTTAACAGCCTCATTAACACTCACCGGTGTTGTCCTTGGTCAGTGGAGACTCAGAGTTCAGAGGTGCTTTCACATGAGTTCACCTCCCAGGTGGGGGGCAAGAAGGCACCTTGCTCATTCCTCCAGCTGCTCACTGTTTGCTCTGGCCACTGTTGTTCATTGTGCCATCGTTCACTCCATCGCTTTGTTCCAATGGCCCTGTGCAGTCACCTTCTGCTGCCACCTGCCACTGTGACCGCTGTGAGTTAGTCTCTTGAGGTTCCACCCAGCTCTCAGTGAGTTTAGCTCTAAGTGGGGGAACCTCACTGCTAGTGCAGACTGGGCCGTCTCTTCCACAGAAACACTGTCCCACAGCTGGTCTAAGCACTTAGACCTGATTATCAGTGATTTCAGCTGTAGTAGTCACTTAACAAAACAAAAGACTATCTATGGAGCCTAATCAGCCCTGTCTTTAAACAGTGGAGAGGGGCAGGTCAAATAATACTTGTGACTCAGGCAGACCATCAAGCAAAACACCTGTCCCCACCCTCTCTCCTGATGCCCTCAATCAGCACACGCTAAGTACAGTTCTACTGCCCCTTACTCATACAATAAGAACAACAACATTTCATTACCCCCCCCCCCCATGTGTATTCAAGTGATTA
Organism: Emys orbicularis; assembly: GCF_028017835.1. Lineage (NCBI taxonomy): Eukaryota > Metazoa > Chordata > Testudines > Emydidae > Emys > Emys orbicularis. Next base: position 94,560,817 of record NC_088691.1, on the reverse strand, counting down.
AAACAACAGGAAGTCCGGTGTGTAGCCCTAAGGATTAATCTGCTGGTCTGTATAAATATATCTTTCTTATAAATTTGAGTATTTGATGTAATAGGCTTATAGATTTATATTAAAAATAAGTTTGGCTGTAATGCAAGAGACCTACAGGCCAAAACCCTGTATGTTAAGCTAAGCCAAAGTTAGCACATTTTGGGACCCTTACCCAGAAAGGTAATAATAGACAAAACACCCACACAGATGTCTGGAGACCTTTTGCCTAAACCAATGAACAATGGAAGATGGCAAGGGGGATTTTTCAAAGTGGTGTGACAAATGTAACAAGTACACCACAAATGCGTACTTACCTGTCTTCCATACGCACATACATATTAGCGTATGGGGTAAGTGTACCCTAACATTTCTGTGCGGGAAGGATGAAATTTGGGCATAAAAGGAAGGATTTCCAACTAATGCCCTATAAAAAGGCGAGGCAGCTCGCCATTAGGCAGGCAATCTACCCACCTATCTACTTCTGTCTACTCTTCATTCTGTCCTCCACCTTCACAACGTATCGATGCTACCCATCTACGATGGCTATTAACTATTAATAGGCCGTACTTTATTTCTTTTCAAACTATAAGTTTAAGGTAACTAGGCTAAGCTTGCGTTTATTTCAGTTTAAGATTTATAAAGCTAAGTTAAAGAGTAAGAAACTTTAACAGCTCTGCATTTAGCTTCCTCTGCCAGAGGTGTGAAAACGGTACTGCCACAGGCATGGTCTCGTATCTTCCAACACCAGGTTATTAAAACAGAGTGTGAGTATTAACCACGTTTGCAGCTTATAATATTGTATTATCATATGTATCTCTTGAATAACAGTAATACAAGTGTAACTCTGTAATTCTAACTGTTTTACCATTTGCTTACTATTTCACTGATTTTAATAAAAGGTCTTTATGACTATATCTGTTTCAGTGTAAGCTTCCTATCATACCCCCGAAGGTCCTTTTATAAAATCTGCGAAGCCTGATTCAGGACGAACTTTATCTTCTGATCAAACAAATTGGCGAGCCGAAACCCATACTAATTAATATCCACAATAATAATTATTATTATTAATTAATTGAAAATTAATTAAATAAAATTAAATTAAGTTGATACATTAAATCAACACTACTAACACACCCCAAATCAGGCTACAGGTGGCACCTTAAAGACTAACAGATTTATTTGGGCATATGCTTTTGTGTTTAAAAAACCCACTTCTTCAGATGCATGGAGTGAAAATTCCATTCCATGCATCTGAAGAAGTGGGGTTTTACCCACGAAAGCTTATGCTCAAATAAATCTGAGAGTCTTTAAGGTGCCACCGGACTCCCTTTTATTTTTGTGGATACAGACTAACAAGGCTATTCAAGTGATTTGTAACCCAACCCCAGCCAAAATCTATCACTTGGGCAACACAGCTCTGTTTGCTGGATACCTAGGTAGATAAGGTGTGAATGTAAATACAATCTGGTCCTGAAGCCTTTCCCCCAGACTCCCAGCTCATCACTAGCTGTCAGGGAGAGCTCATTTAGACTTTGCTTACAAATCATCATTTGAAATTATTAAGTTAGCCAACATCACCGAAATGAATGCACTGACATTGTCATAAAAACAAAAGCTGTATAAGGAAGCTAGTCTATGTTCATACTTTTCAAATCTATTATACTTTTTCAGATACACGTATTTTATCATACACTTTATATGCTTTTAAAGTGTGTACTAAGGTTTCAGTTTCAATTCAAATTTCCAAACAATCACTAAATTGGCAACACTGCATGTAACTAGTTCATAAAACTGGGGGGGGGGGGGTGTTGGGGAAATCCCTGCCTGGTCCCCAAAAGCTCCTCATAGATATCTGCAGCACCCTAACCCTTCAGCCTGGATCCCAAGATTACTGCTGATGTTTCCAGGAGGGCTTCGGGCCATGACTCAATCACTGAGGCAGAGAAACCCTCCTTTGTTTCTCCTGGGAGGATACTCCACCATTGCACTTCGAGGATAGGGACCACAGCCTTCCCCAATCCATTCAGGTGCTTTGGCATGGGGGAAGCGGTCTGCTTCCTCCCTCCTCAATAGCGCAGCAGGAGCTGAACAATAATTTTACTGTTGCTGCCAGCCTGGTTGCTGCTAAGCTGGCTGTAGATACAGCTCCTAATTACTAGCACAACTAGAAACATTAGGAGTTCCCTAACAACCACACTGGAGCATCCTAGAAACCATGGAGTTGCTATGAAACCAAGTGGTTTCCTAATAATTGAGCAGAGAATTATGGGGCATCTCTGCTCCCTAGACAGCCATCTGAAGTAGAAGCATTTCCTCACTCTGGCTACCAAGTCAGGGACAAGCAGAAAAACTAATTTGTCCTTCTCACCCCAAAGGCCCTGAGCGAACTGAAGGAGGCAGTAGCTTCTACCAGGCATCCTCTCCATATGTTATATTTGGAAGAAGTGTCACCTGATGCCCCTGAAGCTCAGTATGCCCAACTTGGCACCAGAAGAGTGGAGCCAAAAAAGAAGATCCCACTTTAAAAAAAATGCAGTGTCCCAGGATTGGAAGGAGAGGATGTTTAGTGTATGACAAGTCCTAGGGGAAAAGCCAGGGTTTCTTCTTGAACCTGCAACGCTTCGAGAAAAATGTAAGGGTTGGTATGGTGCCATCCCCTGAGAAAGTACCTTGCAGGATTCAGTTCATATGGCACACAAGCAGGGCCGGCTCCAGGCACCAGCCCACCAAGCTTGTGCTTGGGGCGGCACCTGGAGGGGGGAGGCGCAGCGCTCCGGCCGCCGGGGAGAGCGGGGCCACGGCCGGGCTTGCCGCCCTCCCCCCGGCGCTCTGGCCGCCCTCCCCCCCGGCGCCCTCCCCCCGGCCGCCGGGGGGAGAGCAGAGCCCCCGCCGGGGCTCGCCGCCCTCCCCCGGGGCTCCGGCCGCCCTTCCCCTCCCCCCCCCCCGCGGGGGGGGGGGGGGGGGGGGGGGGGGGGGAAGGCGGCCGGAGGCTTTTTTGCCTGGGGCGGCAAAAAAGCCAGAGCCGGCCCTGCACACAAGCATCTAACCCTGCAGGGACTGCATAGCCCTACTTAATAGGCCTTTCTATGATCTGTTTCTACAACAGCCCTATAGACTGCTAATATGGATGTTTGGAGTATGGGTAATAGGACACAGGATCTTTCACCTATTCAGGTCCAGACCAAGTAGGTAGTCACAGGAAGTGCCATCTGATAGCACTGTTTAATAGAGTATAATGAAGTTGCAGCATCCAATGCCTACTTCTCTTGCAGAACATGTTTACAGGCTCAAGGATCACCTAGAAAGAAAGAAAGAAATGTCATTTAAGGGCTGTTGTTATCAATATTCTGCAATTCAACTGAAAAAGGAAGAACCTGTCTACAGCTGTACAGTGGCACTGAGAGAATACAGAAAAAACCTTTGCCAATATTCTTGTAAATGAACTCCCAGAGCCCATTCACTGATATTTGCCATCACTTATCTTGCTTATGCACATTCACTTGAATGAGTCCTTAAATCATCTGTGTAGATGGGCTTTTTACTATACACCCTGCTGTACTATGGATGAGCTGATATCTTTACCCATGCTGATTACTTTCTTACTCCACTGTTTACTTCAGTGGGACTATGTAAGCAGTGAGTGAGGGTATCAGAATGTGAGTGATGGTATCCGGAACTAGCTATACATTATTATTGGTTACCATTGAAACTAGCAAATGCAACTGAGCATGACTACACCCAGGTTCAGGCCCATTAGTAGTAAAATCTCACCCTGTAAACTGATACTCTCAAGATGAAAGAAGAGTTACTGTATGTTCCTCTGATAAATTATTCACAATGATTTTATTCCATGACCATTTCTCTCTGTTTCCTAAACCAAGTAGCATGACAACCTGATGCACTGATCCGTACTTAGGGCACTAGCCACGACATGAGAACCAGGTTCAACTGATTGCTCCACCACAGCCTTTTTCTGACTTTGGGAATGTCTACATCGCAAAGCCAACTATTTTCAAAAGTGACTTTGGCACTTAGGCCCAGCTCCTCAAAGGTATTTAGCTGTCTGTCTGTTTCTGTAGGTAGCCAGGTCCACCATTTAGGCACCACTGACATTTTCAAAACTGCTGCTCAGCTGCTGTCTAACCCTGGCTACTAGGACATGGGCTACCTAAGTGGGTGAACTGATTTCGGTGCCTAACTCCAGGATCCCAAGTGGAAGGAGGTATTATCTATGGCCTGTCAGCCAGGTGCAGCCGCACAAACACTTAGGTACTTAAGCCCTCCTCGTCTCCCCAGCTCCCTGTCCAGCATTTCATTCCTGGCTAACTTAGGCAGCTCCCTGCTTAGCTTGTTGGCATCTGAGTATCGCTTTCTTATGGCTCTAACTCACCCACTGTGGGGAGCCTGGGCATCTAGCTCTGGGCCAGGGATTCCACTAGGTAGCAGGACACCTAGTGTATGACCACACTGCAATTAAAAACCCACAGCTGGCTCATGCCAGCTGACTCGGGCTTGCAGGGCTATTTAACTGTGATGTAGATGTTTGGGCTCAGGCTGGAGCCAGAGGCTCTCAGTCCCTGCCAGGGAAAAGGGACCCAGAGCTCAGGTTGCAGTCCGAGCCCAAATGTTTACACCACAATTAAACAGCCCCTTGCGAGCCTGAGTCAGCTGGCATGGGCCAACCATGGGAGTATAATTGCAGTGTAGACATACCCCTAGGGGTCAAGTGTTGCAATGCTGAGTGGTACAATACCTAAACACCTTTAAAAAAGAATGGGCCTTAGTCTCTCACTTTCCCATCTGTAAAATGGGGATAACAGTAAATTCCTACCTAATGGGTGTTGTGAGGATAAATACTATCAATACTGTGAGGTGCTCAGATAGGAACCGGGGGGTGGGGGGGAGAAGGGGGTGTCATATACATGCCCAAGATTGATCGATGATAGACTACGAAGCCCTCCTAAACAGCCATCAAGTTCGGACAAACCTTGAAGCAACAATTAGAAGGTTTACCGGGCTGTAGCACAGACTTATTTCTGCTTTATAAAATGCCAGCATCACATTCCTTTTGAAACTCAGCAAAAATCTCTCTCCATTTAGTGTAAAACTAAATTAGAAATACCCACATGGTCAAGTTCAACCAGATTTTCAAATAAAGTGAGATGTTTTCTAAACTACCCTATACAGTTGCTTTCTTATTTACAACATGCCAAAAAGAAGACGCCGAACCAATGCCATATCAGTAACCACAGACCAAGTGTTGTTCTTATGAATGAAGATACATGAATGTTTTTAAAGCATTGTCACGTAGGAGCTATTTTGATATTTGCCTCCATGGTTTGGATAACAATTCCTGATGATAATAAGCTGAGCCCTAACTGCACACACACTATGATCATGCTGTGTAAGTTTAAAAACCCTACTTGTCTGCCTGCCTGTTTAGCTGGCAGTACTACCCACCAGGAGCACAAATGATTTAAAGCCCAGATGCTGAGCAATTTGAGATGCAGAAGCACCCTACAGTGAACAATTATTGCCTTGGAGGGTCTTATTATCCTCATCATGCCATGAATTCTGCACAAAGTAAACATGCCTTTATTGTTATGTATTTCCCAAACTACAGTCTTGCAAGGCAAGTTTCTCATCTCTAAATTTTAGTCTTTTCAGCCCACTTCCTACTAAAATGGCAATTGATGTTGCTAGCCATGTGTGCATCCCTGTCCTAGTCATGTCATGCTGTCAGGCCTCGTCAGTCTAGAAACACTCCCTCAATCTTAAAACAGGAAAGGCATTAGCAGTTCTATTTTATAAGGAGAATAGGCAGATAAGTGTGGACTTTTTTAAACCCAACAGTCTTGCGAGGCATAGTTCAGAAGAAGGACAAATGTATCTCTTCATGAAAGGACAACATCTGGCACTTTGCACATTAATAACACCTTTCTGAAAAATATTATATTGACTTTATTATTATTATTATTATTATTATGGTGCAGCTGGAGGTCCCCACCACCAGTATATTAAAATACATGGACGCAACTGAATTATTGATTTGATTGGAACTTCCCCTTCGCCCCCTGATTGCAGACTTACTTAGTCCGCGTGTTTGATTGCTATTGATCATATGATCATCTCTAGGACTCAGCCCAGTAATGGAAGTGTTATGTATTAGTGCAACAAGGATGTTGGTCAACAAAATCTGGCATATTTTAGCTATGAATAAGCTGACAGCTCTTAAAAAGAAGACACAATACAGTAGTTAGCTTGGAGGAGATGCGTCACCTTTGCTGAGTCACAAACAGGCACTTCCAAACCTAATGGCTTATTCAACTTTATTGACAGTGTTGTTTAATCGTGGTTATGCTGCATCATTCTGTATGTTGCATTGACATATACAAAGGGCAACCATATATTTGTGGACTAGATGACTTATTTTAGAGCCACAGTGTGTGTCTTCCATGAAAAGCTACATCTGAACCAAGCACGACATGGCAGCTGTCTTCACCAGACAGCAAATGTCTAGGATTTAAGGGGGGAAACACGCAGAAAATAAAACCAAACCAAGCTAAGCCTCAGGATCTGTCAGTAATAGGCAAGTATGTTTGGTAAGCAAGTATTTTTATACAAATATTAAACTGAAGTACAGAAAGGGTCCTTGGCTTTCCCAAGGTCACACAGAGGGGTAAACTGAAGCACAGAACGATTCCTTGACACTCCCAGAGTCACCCAGGACCTGAGCCAAATCCCAGCAAAGTCAAAAGGAGTGTTTCCATTGACTTCAGTGGTCTTTCGATTGGCCCATAGTGAATCGGAAACAAACGAAAGACTAGAACCCAGGTGGCCTGACTCCCAGACTCCTGATCTAACTATTAGGCCACATTGCCCCACTAGGAGAGGGTAACTTTCATTGTTTCACCCAATTTGGAATTCTGTGTTTCACAGACCTCCCAGCAGTGTGTTTATGAGTGCTGTAGGGATGGTGTACTATGTGCTATCCAGGGCCTTGATTCACAGTGGCAGGTTATATAAAGACGGTAATAGTTGCTGGTGAAAGGACTGAGGCTTTTCTTTTGGAAACCATGAGGGAAAATTAAATAGTGCCACACATTCAAATTCAGGTGCAGACTTTTGTTTGTGTAGTTTATCACAATTAACAGCAATAAATCTAAGCGCATATAATAGTCTAATGATGATTATTCCAACGGGCTTGAATGCCGTTCACAGTCAATTTCTGGTTAAATATTTTCAGTAGCACATTAACTGAATCCCAATATAAGCCATGTCAAATTTGCTTAGAATCAGCAAGATGACTAAAAGGAAGAGGCACAGAACATTTTATTACCTGAGTGAAGCAGATGATCTAATCTCTCCATAGTGAGTATTCATCATCACTGGGGAGAAGAGAATCGGTGAAGGAGCATTGTGCAGAATGTCTCGCTGCTGCTGTTCTGCCTTTCAAGCTTTACAAATGCCTAATGAGCAGCACGCCAGTACTGAAATTAGAATTAATATTTTTATCGTCAGCTATGCCAACACAGAATAGAAACATGGCTCGCCTTTTCTTCTCAGGTGACTTACCAGTGGGCACGTTTCGAAATGTAACGTTAGCTATTTTGCACTTTCCACGCTGTATTTTGGTGGGAGGGAAGATATGAAGGTCCAGTGAAGCAGCAGAGTGGAGGCTGAGTGGGGAGGATGGAGGGTTTTGAGTCTCGCTATGGCTCTGTCAGACAGTCTGATGGGGGTGGGGGCCTTTGAGTACTGACAGGATTGGGCCCCACCATTCACTTCTGGGTGAATAATGAAAGAGAATGTGTGTGTGTGCGCGCGCGTGCGCTCAGGGGTGCGGAGGATGTCTGCCACAGTGCCAGTGTAGGCTTAGCGGATATACTGGAGCCTGCTTTAACCTCACCTCCGCTGTTAAGCACTTTTCAACTGATTAAACTGTTGCTGCATTGCCTTAGTGAGACTTTCCCCGTAGGATGCCTGTGGAATGCTATTTTTCTTAGCCAGTTACACCCCCTTGTTCAGCTGCCACCCTCCCCGATCTGGAGTGACCAGGTATTAGACTCCCTTTGCACAGCTGCTGCATTCCAGAGTGGTGCAACATGGAATTGTTTGGCACCTGCACTCCTTTCTGATCAATTTACTTACAGTTGACGTTCAGCTTACACCACTGTTTACTTCCCTGATAAATTTAACCTGATGTATCCCTAAGTACGGTACTTGCTGCTGTTGCTGTTGATTTATCATCAGTTCACACTTATTGGTATAGCCATTGATTTTTCTTCAGCTCTCCTCTGTCTTTTACACCCTAATTTTCCATTAATCCTCATTCATTAGTGTTTTCTTGCCATCAGAACCTGCAGTCCTTTTTTATTGGTGACTTTTATTAACCTCTGATAAAGAAGACTCTACTTTTTAATGTATCACACAGACCTGACTTTGTAGTATAGCAGTGTTGTTTACATTGGAGTAAAGTTTGTGATACTGTCTTTGTACCACAGAGAGGTGTCAGATGATGCAGGTGTTGGATACGGGAATGAAAGAGCAGAATTGACTCTAGAGGTGCAAGTATTCAGTTGAATATATGGAGCCATCTTCAGTTAAGTAGAGCAATAAACCTGAACTGGGACCCCAGCTCCAATCACCTGTTATGGTTGGAAGAGGTATGGATGTCGATCCAGGTCCAGATTTTGCTGCTCACTCCTATCTTTGTTTAATTGTAGTCCTAGGCTACATGGAGCAAACTTGCCCGAGTACTCTATAGAAAACAGGAAGAAAGACTGGGGTACTCAGAAACCGTCAGGGGGAAATCTACTCTCCCAGGAAGACACACAATTTAGACACCCTAGAAGAGCAGGAAATGGGTAACAATAAAGAACTCCCCAAACTCACTAAAATCCTAAATACCGAAACCAAATTTGGTGCAGTGAATCCATCACGGAGCTCCTAAAGGATGAGGTCTCAGGGAGTAGCAGATGAAGTCACCCAGATGGAAAAAGAGCCTTTGTGCCAGGACTGTGCTTAAAACAGTAAAAAAGGAAAGTTATAGGCTAGCTGTCTTGGCTGAACTTCAAAGTGCTGTCCTGTCATAAGATTAAGACAGGACCATCAGGCATTCTCTGTTTGTAGTCAGCTATGTGACTGACTATAGTCAAAAAAATGGAACAATACCCTGTAGCAGAGCACTCTCACTGAAATCAATGGGAGTTCTGTCATTGACTTCAGTGGGAGCAGAATCAGGTCCTAAAAATACTTGCCATTTATGGAGCCCATTACAATGGCTAACAAAGCTGGATTTCAATGTGGGGCCCGTTCGGGATTTAGTTATGTGACTAGCGGAGACCACTTAAAAATGGATGCCAAAGGGTTTATTTTATTATCATGGTACATCATGATTAAATACCATAGTTCCAGGACCCCACTGTGGTAGGTGCTGAACAAAAAAGGCTGAAAATCATTCAAGTGAAAGAGTGGAACCAACTATTTTAAGGGTCCTAAATCTTCCAGACTTGGCAAATAAAGCTTTTGCACAACAATAATAAAGAGGAACCGAATTTACAATCTATTAATAAGATTGTCATTGCTTTAACTCTTGCTATAATCCAAGGAAGACACCAGAATGATATTTTCCTTATTTAGGGCTTGATTCAGGACAGCCCTTAAGCATGTGATTAACTTTACGCATTTACAAAAAATATTTGCTTAAAATTAAGCATGTGCTTCAGTGCTGTCTTGAGTAGGGATGCTCTCCTGAACTGGGACCTTATAAAGCACTGGCTCTGTGCGGTGAATGCCTTCTTTATGAATAGAGACCCTGATCTTGCAAAGATTTACACTCATGCCTAACTTTGAGCATGTCTTTATGGGATATGGGGGTATAATGAGGAAACCTTCAAAAGGCTCGAAAAAACCAAGACAATGCTGGACTTCTCCTGTTCAGAGGAACCAAAAGTGAAATCCTGGACTCATGGAAGTTAACGGGAGTTTTGCCACTGACTTCCAGGCTTTGTGTGTGATGGCTCTGTCCTAAAGCAGGCACTGCATGGCAGGTACGCGTGTTTGTGATGTATCTATCTATTTTTAAGCTTCTATGAATTTTCGTGCTGGATTGACAGTCTTGGGCACTAAATTCCTCTGTTTATCCACAGAACAGGTCCAGCACGTGCAGCAGCAATGTGATCTTCCTGGCATATAGTCCATTGCCAAACTAGGAGAAAGGATAGTTTCCTCTCCACTGCCATTTAGTTTTTGGCCTTTCTGATGAGATTATGAACAAAGCAGATAGTTATCACCAAAACATTCTGGCAATTTTGTAGTGTGGACATAAGGAAACAATTCACTTGTTTGGCATAGGCTACTAAACAACCATAAGATGATAACTTTTGATTACAATAGATTCGGGGAAGATTTGAACTGGCAAGCTAGAAATGAGAGTTTCTGCATACCAATTACTAATTCCCTGAATGATCTAGGACCTGATTTTTCATATGGGCTCATCACCCATCATCTTCCATTTAGAGGCCTAAAGAAAGTGACCGTATTTTCAAAAGGTCTCAGGTCCCATTAGGTTTTGGCCACTTCATATAGGCGTCTATCGGGAACTGAGCACTTTTGGAACTGGCATTAATTCTGGGTACTGAGCACTTTTGAAAATCTCATCCTTGGGATCTAATATTCAATAACTGAATAATTCCCTTTGATATTCTAAAGCAAAATTTTTAAAAAAATTATCTAATACAAGATTCTTCAAATACATCCAGATGCCAGGGGGGAAGAATCTAGTGTGATGAGATAGGGTTGGTTGGATGCTGAAGTCATCACTGAATTACAAAGAGTCTCCACTGAGGACGCCAGAATGATTTCCAGATTCAATGCCATATTGTACCTGGATACATCCAAAACCCTTCATTATTTACAAAATATATGTCAGGCTGACCTGGGTAGAATTATGGCTACAGAGGAGAGGTATAAAATGTGGCTAGCACAGTTCATAAATCAGTTGCAGAAGTGAAAATAAAAATTATAAATTTTAACCTGCTACATTCTGTATTTACAAAACCTCTCAAAGCGTGGCCATCTGTTTTCACGGAGCTGGTTTAGCTTTGTTAGGCATAAAAAGGAAAAAGGACCAGGTAGCTTGCTCATTAAGCTTTTTTTCATGCACATACGCATACATGCACAATTTGTATTTTTCTGAAAACCTCAGTTTTCTCATTAATACTAATATGGAAATGGAAATAAAAAATAACAGTACTCCCAAAGCGTGTCCTGAGTTGATGTAATGGTTCCAGAGGAGTCATTAACTTTCATTGTGTCCATAAATTTAGGTTGCATACAGTAAATGGGCTGTTTATGAAAAGGTATTTAATTACCCAATAGGCTGTAATGGCTCCTTTGCATCAATAATTAAGTCAATAACCTGCATTTTTTTAAACATCACTAAACATATAAATAGATTTTAACAATCCTACATGCTATTGGGTCACTAAAATGATTTTTCAAAAGTCACTAAAAATGTATTTAAGAGAATGAAATGACTCTACAGCAGGTCAATGCTTTAAAGTCACTACTTTTAAAAAAAACCTACACAGAAGACAATTTATAGGAGAATATGGTTATAAAAAGTCGCCAGCCATGTGACAGACCAGGAACTGTAATTCAGTACACTTGGGGCCTGGGCCTGCAACCACTCATGGCCAGATGTACTGCTTACTGCCCTGAGATGTCCCTCTTGGCATCAATGGATGTACTCCTAAAAGTACAGTTACTCACACTCATAAGTATTTATGGAATCAGACCCTTAAGTTTGTATTCCTGGTTCTGTCTTGACCTTGCTGTGTGACCTTGGCAAATCACTTGACTGATCTATGCCTTGGTTTCCCTATCTCTGAAATGGAACAAGTAATACTGACTAGCGTCATAGGCAAGTTGTGAGATTTCATTATGTGTGTAAAGAACTTAGCTGCAAGATACCATATGAAAGGCAAAATATTAATATTACTGTTGCAGAGCTACTTTATTAGTCATGTCAGTGATCAGAAGAAAAAAACTAGAAAGAGGTACCTAGAAAATAGTGATGGGTCCAAGGAGAAATTATAGTCCTGTTGGGACAATAATTAATCTTTTTACGAAAACCATTCTTAAAGATCTATGAAGAACATTTCGGTGAAATGTTTTTGAATCAAAATTTATCTGTTTTCATGTTCAAAAATGTTTAGTGAAATTGGAGAATTCTTTATGAAATGTACTGACAATATATCATGCAAACTTTCCCCCCTCTCTTAGAATAGCAGTGAAAATTTTCTGAAACATTTTAAACATTGCTTTTTTAAGTAGGATAGTTGGATGGTTGTGATTAGGCACGTGGTTTTGGTTCTCATTCTCTGATTGGCTGAGTGTAACCCATATGATTGGAAGCCATTTTGATTCATTTTCCTAGAGGTAAGGTGTATCAGTAGGGCTGCCTGTCACTCAATATAGCACACTGGAAGAACAAAAACACCAAAAGAGAAACAAAACAAAAAAGGGGTCTTTGCATTTTGGAGGCATTTCTTCTGAGGACCAGTGAGCTGGTAGCCACTGCAGAAAACATTTTTCTGTATTATTTGTCTCACTATTGTTTGGGTTTGTATTTTTAATATTGCTAGCCCCAAGAATTCAAAAGACATGAGACAATTCCAAACAAACAAAAAAATCACAAGATTGACTTAAAATCAAGAGCTTTTAGGGTTCTTTTTATTTGCCTTCTGTCATTAAACATATTAAGATTCATGTTTTGAAGCTTTTCTCCACAGCCATGAGGAATAGAAACTGTTTTTTCTTTTAAATGAAAATTTAGATTCTGCGGTAATAACTTGATTCCAACAACTGGGGCTTTAATATTGTGAAACTAACACTAAAATTGCAAGAGTAAGCAAAGCAGTATTTTTAAAATATAGGGCTGGCTCCTCAGGTTGTGTAAACTGACATAGCTCTTTTACTTCTGCAGATTTATACCAGCCTAGAATCTGGCCCACAGAATTTTGTAACAATATCCTTATCGTGTAATGACCCAAACCAGTGTTTCTCGGGGAAGAGGATAGCTTTAGAATGAAATCACTGTACATAGCTGCCTCACTATCTAGCCCAGTGAACTTTGTGGAGGATGATCTAATACAGGGGTCGGCAACGTTTGGCACGCGGCTCGCCAGGGTAAGCACCCTGGCAGGCCGGGCCAGTTTATTTACCTGCTGACGCAGCAGGTTCGGCCGATCGCAGCCCCCACTCGCTGCGGTTCGCCGTCCCGGGCCAATGGGGGCGGCGGGAAGCCGCGGCCAGCACATCCCTCGCCCGCACCGCTTCTTGCCGCCCCCATTGGCCGGGGATGGCGAACCGCGGCCAGTGGGGGCCGCGATCGGCCGAACCTGCCGCGTCAGCAGGTAAATAAACTGGCCCGGCCCGCCAGGGTCCTTACCCTGGCAAGCTGCGTGCCAAACGTTGCCAACCCCTGATCTAATACATGCTAGCAACAGCCTCAAATCTTGGACTACATTCATAGCTGGTCTCTCACCTCAACACTGTAAGCAAAGCCCTGAGTGGCTTCACTGTAAAAGCTAGAAAAGGATTGTCAAAGAATTGTGCTACCAGCTGATAAAGCATATACTGTTCAGCATGGGTCTATGCCGTAATTAATTATTGGGCTTTAGGTAACGACAAGAAAAGATAGTGGCATTCAGCTAATGAACTACTCTGACCAAATGCCAGTGTCTGTTTTGACTGGCAGCATGAAACCACAATGAACAAATAAAATATTAAAAAAAAAAAAAAAAACTAATTCCTAGTGCAGTTCCAAGGTAAAAGTAAAAGACAGAACAAAATCCAGTTTGGCCGAACAGAGACTTGAACCTGTGCCTGGCACAGTGCAGATGAGCTCTGTAACTATTGGACTACTAGCGGGGGAAAGAGGAGGGAGAGGGATATAAGTCTCTCCCCCTCTCTTTGAGACATTCCATCCTGGACCTGAGAAACCTTCCTAATGAAAGTTTAGAGAAAACGAATGAGGTCCCTTGTAAAGTTTCAGTTTTGATAAATTGGCATTTTTCGAAAAAAATATGTTATTGAAAAATTCGCAAGCAGCTCTTCCTGCGATTGTGCAGCCCTCATTACCAAGTCTGTCTTCTGCAGACTGAGCTCTGGCATTCAAGTCAGCCAAGTGAGTTTTGTTATTTTGCTTCAGACCTTTATTTATTTATTGAAGCCTTTACCCTTTCTTTACCTCCTGCAGGTTTGTGCCAGAACGGCCGCCTCCTCTCCATCTCCCTTGTCTGAGGATTCCTGGGGCTGGAGAAATGCAGTGGTGTCTCCCTACAAGGCCTTCCTGTTGAATCTGCCCAGTTCCCTCAGTGACTTTATGCAGTGCTTTGGTCTGCTGCTGGCCATTTCAAGCCTCAGTGCCAGGAAGTCGACTCAGTAGCAATGATTAAACCTTTTAACCTTTAGAGGTTTGCCCAGCACCTCACCTCACTTATATAGATGGCCCTGGTTATCTGTTTATTGCTGCATTGCCCTGGAAAGGAGGCAGAAATACCTTGTAATGACACTACAGAAACCCCAAAATCTCAGAGAAATGCAAGATCTACTCATAAATTCTAGGAAACTACTAGTCCACCAGGAATTGTTGAGACAACTAGGCTAGCCACATGGTAATGCAGCACAATCTGTCCCTATGCAATGCTTCATGCTATAAGCTGAAATAGTGGCCACGCATTATGTTAGCGTAACCAGGCACTGGATCGACTTCCCAAAACTCCCCTGTACACCGGCCTCTTTTGACCTGGCATGGAGCCCACCACCCTCATGCAGAGGATACAGAGTTCTCCCACACAGTCATTCCACCTACAATGGATGGCCCCTACAGATCCCTACTGCAAAGCTCTCAATATATAGATGAGTTTCACCCTCTGAGGAGATTGGTCTTGGGCCTGATTCTGGTCTCACACCAGTTTTACGTCAGTTGAATTCCATTGATTTCACCAGAGTTAGAACCTCATGAATGGAAGCAGGATTGGGGCCATTATTGCTAGTGAAAGATACTGTGGTGAAATATGGCTGGAATATACCCTTATCTGAAGGCATGATAGAATGAAAGTGTCTTTAGTTCAAGGGAATAAAAACATATATAAAACTATTTGTGGGGAACTGAAACGGAGACCCCCAAAATAATAAAAAGATTCAGCACATTCCAAGAAAACAAGATAGCAAAGGATGAAATAAGAATCTTTCATCCAGAGGCTGCTCAAGTGTGCATTTAAAAGAAGGAATAGATCTGCCTGTTGTAAGCCACCTGTACATACTCATAACGCTCACTGCTCAGCATAACCTATTAAGCAAAATCAAGTGTGCAAGACTAATACCAAATCAATTACAGCAGCTAATGTGTGAAATAACCAGCCAGCAGAAATATTTCAAGTTGTACACAGTATTCATCACAGGTAATAATAACCTCTTAGCCGGAGTATCAGAAATTAAATCAGCTGGCAAGGTTCAAGGGAGAACTTAATAGAACATATATTAAAACTTCCCAAGGGGTCTTGTAATCTATTGAAATGGAATTTGGGTTACCAATGTACTTGGTATTAGCTTTCAAAATATCCAGTTTCTTATCACTCCCTAAGGGCTTAGGTCTTGACTCACATGAACAACCCTATTGAATTCAACAGGGCTACTTGCTTGAGTAAGGGTTACTCATGTGGCTAAAGGTTGTAGGATTGGAGTGTATATTAAAAATGCTAGATCATTTATTTACAATGGGGGGGGCATAGATGAAATAATATAAATCCTGGAGTTATAAAAACAGCCTTAGGCTGCACTGTAAATCCTGCAGTGATACTTCTGAGGTCATAATCTCAGATAATGAATATGATTTACAATTACTCCCAGTTTAATTGTTCTAAACCATCTGACATGGTACCTCAGCAGCATGGAGGAGGAAGGAGATTGACTCGAATGTAGAGGGCACAAGAACCAGACCTGGCGTTGGCCAAAGGCGTAGATTAGTATAAGCTGCCTGGGGAAGGCATGGGGAGACTAGGACTAGAAGTTGTTGGTGGGAGGTAGTCTGGGCCTGGAACTGGCTGAGCAAAGAGACTGGGACCCAATGGGAAGGGAGTCTGGGAGAGTAACTGTGAGAGTAAAAATGCTGGTCAATGAGTCTGGGGCAAGTAGCAAGGTGGGGGTGAGGACTGGGACTCAGATGTAGAGTCCTGAGAAAGAAACTGGGAAAGGAGATAGAGTCTGGGATGAGAAGCCCAGGATTGGCTAGGTGAGGACACCGGCAGACAGAGACAGTGAGGCTGAGACAGGGACAATCAGATGGGAGAGGGGAAAGAGAGAGGACTGGGACAGGCTGGAGGGAACAGGGGCAAAAGGAGTCAGGCTTGGAGAGAACGGCAAAAAACAGTCTGTAACCATTATGAACATTGTTCTCCAGAAGCTGGAATGGAACCCAAGATTCCTGAGTCTCATCATTCCTCTGCAGTCAGCAAATACTTGTGAAACCTACTGGCAAAGTGTCTCCTCTCTCTCTAGTTCCAGTCCACACTGAAGATAATAACTTACTACTTCTGTCAGTTATTCCATTAACTCAAGTGGCAGAGGTCTGTGCTGGGGAGCTAAAGGTTCCAACTGTGCTCATTAACCATACAAAGATAGGGCTGGAAGGATCTCGAGAGGTCATTTGGTACTTCCCTTGCACTGAGTCAGGACCAAATAAATGTAGACCATTCCTGACAGGTGTTTGTCCAACTGTTCTTAAAAACCTCCAGTTATGGGGATTCCATAACTTCCCCTGGTAACCTATTCCAGGACTTAGTTATCTTTATCGATAGAAAATTTTATCTAATCTTGCTGCAGCTTACAATGATTGCTTCTTCTCCTATCTTCAGTGGAGATAATGTGGAACAATTGATCCTCTTTATAACAGCCCTGTACATATTTGAAAACATGTATCAGCTTCCCCCCGTCAGTCTTCTTTTCTCAAGACTAAACATTCCCAGTTTTTTTTAACCCTTCCTCATAGGTCAGGTGTTCTAAACCTTTTCTTATTTGTGTTGCTCTCATCTGGACTCTCTACACTTTGTTCACATGTTTCTTAAATGTGCTGCCCAAACTGGACCCAGTACTCTAGCTGAGCCTTACCAATGCCAAGCACAGCAGAAGAATTACCTCCACATAATACAAAAATGGCATATATCATTCCGGAGTGTAACTGCATCACATTGTTGACTCATATTCAATTTGTGGTCCACTATAACCCCCAGTTCCTTTTCTGCAGCATTACCACCCTAGCCAGTTATTTACCATTTTGTATTTGTGCATTTGATTTCTCCTTCCTAAGTCTAGCACTTTGCACCCATCTTCATTATATTTCACCTTGTTGATTTCAAAGCCAATTCTCCAATTCATTTTCAATTCTAATCCTATCCTCCAAAGTGCTTGCAAACCCTCCCAAACTTTATGTTATTTAAACATTTTTATAAGCACATGTTCCACGCTGTTATCCCAGTCATTAATGAAAATGTTGAATCCTACTGGACCCAGCACAGACCCCTGTGCAACCCCACTAGATATGGCCTCCCTTTTTGATAATATGTTTTTTTTCAACTAGCTGTGTACCCACCTTAAAATGATTTAATCTAGACCACATTTGCCTATGAGAATTGTGACATCTTTCTCTGAAGAGCCCATTATTAAATATTTGTTCCCCATGTAGACACTTACAGATGGTAATCAAGTCACCTCTTAATCTCTTCTTTGTTAAATTAATAGAGTGAGCTCCTTGAGTCTAACGTTGTAAGGCATATCTTTTAATACTTTAATCATTCTCGTTGCTCTTTTCTGAACACACTCCAATTTATCAACATCCTTCCTGAATTGTGGGCACCAGAACTGGACACGGAAGTCCAGCAGTGGTCACACAATGCCAAATACAGAGATAAAATAACCTCTCTACTCCTACTCAAGATTCCCTTATTTATGCATCCCAGGATCACATTCTCTCTTTTGGCTACAGCACCACAACCGGAGCTCATGTTCAGCTGATTATCCAGCACAACCCCCAATCTTTTTCAGAGTTGCTGCTTCCCAGGATAGAGTGCCCCATTCTGTAAGTATGGTCTACATTCTTTGTCCCTAGATGTACACATTTACATTTAGCCATATTAAAATGTATATGTTTGCTCGCGCCCAGTTTATCAACCAACCCAGCTTGCTCTGAATCAGTGACCTTTCCTCTTCATTATCTACCACTCCCCCAATTGTTGTGTCATCTGTAAACGTTATGAATGATTATTTTATATTTTCTTCCAGGAGAAGAGACCCGTTGGCGGGGGGAGGGGCATGTGGGGTCACGTGCTCCCCCAGATTTGCTGCTTGGCTTGTACTAAGCATGCTCCGTAACACTGCAAGAAGCCAGCTGCCCTCACTCTGCCCCCTCCTCCTCCCCCCTTATCAGCAGGCATGGGTCGTCTCTGCTTCCAGGTCATTGATAACAATTTTAAAATAGAATAGGGCCAAGAACCAATCCCGGTGGGATGGCACTGGAAACAGACTCCCTTGATGAGAGTTCTCCATTTACAGTTACATTTTGAGACCTATCAGATAGCCAGATTTTAATCCATTTAATGCGTGGCACATTAATTGCATTTTGTTCTAGTTTTTCAATTAAAACATCGTGTGGTACCAAGTCAAACGCCTTACAGAAGTCTAAGCCTGTTATGTCAACATTATTATCTTTATCAACCAAACTTGCAATCTCATCATAAAATGATATCAAGTTAGTTTGACAGGATCTATTTTCAATAAACCCATGTTCATTTGCATTAATGACCTTATCCTCCTTTGGTTCTTTATTAATAGAGTCCGGTATCAGCTGCTTCATTAGCTTGCCAGGGATCAATGCCAGGCTGACAGGCTTATAATTATCAGGACCATCCCCTTTACCCTTTTTAAATAGTGGCACAACATTACCATTCTTCCAGTCTTCTGGAACTTTCCCAATGCTCCTAGACTTATTGAAAAGCAACAACAACAGGCCAGTGAGCTCTTCAACCAGCTCTTTTAAAACTCTTGGATGCAAGTTACCTGGACCTGCCGATGTAAATATCACCTTGACTGCTTGTCCCCTATCAACTAGACCAATAACCCTGTCAAAGAAGAAATTAGGTTGTTTTTTTATTATTTGTTCTTGACAAATCCATGTTGGCCATATCTTGTCCCACTATTATCCTCTAGGTCAGTGGTTCTCAACCCATGGCACACGGGCCACTTGCAACCCAATCAGCACACAGCTGTGGCCCATGTGACATCCTTAGGGCCATACAGGTAGTATATATATTTTGTGGCTGCAGCCTACATAACACAGAGAGAGCTGCATAGGCGGCCCACAATGGTAAGTAGGTTGAGAAGCATTGCTCTAGGTGCTTGTAAAATTGATTGTAAGCATGAGGGAGTCAATATGATATCACATGATGGAATTTCTGGGGAGGGTTAATTTGCCTTTTTAAAAATGCTAGGAAATTACAAACTAAAAACGACACTAAAAGAATATTAACAACATTTGCAAAGTCAAACACTCAGAAGTTAGGAAATGTTCAGGTGGCCCTGCATACCTTAATTCATGCCCCTTGTGTGTTTGCATTCTGGTACAGTCTTTAAATAATTGATCAAATACTATTTTCCATATACACACTCATATACATATGGGAAAAATAGTATATATTAACTCTATTATTGGCGGCTTAGGAACAGTTCTCATGTAGTGCTTTTCATCCATACATTTCAAGATGCTCGACAAAGGAGATCAGTATCATTATGCCCATTTTCAACATGGTGAAAGTCATAGAGGTGAAGTGACTTACCTAAGGTCAACCAGCAGGCCAGTGGCAGAACCAGGAGTAGGCCTTGGGTCTCCAGAGTCCTACCACAGTGCTCTACTACTCCAGACTGCTTCCCTGTGGAGCAGTATAGCCAGAATAGCTATGTTGGTCAGAAGTATGATGAGGTGTGGTTTGTGACTGACGTAGCTGTGCCAGCAAACGCCCCTGGTAGACACAATTATACTGGCACACAGACACACAAAAAACGTTTACCAGGATAAGTAAAATTTTGACAGTATAAACTGTGTTCACACTAGGAACTGGTAAGCTGTATAACGTACTGTTAAAGTGCTCCTAGTGTAGACACGGCCTAAGATTCATCACCACCTCTCCATCAAAACTTCCAATATTAAAATTAGAGATGAGCAAAAGAGTATCAATTAATCATTTAGCCTTTTTTTCTGCTCAAGGAATATCCCTGAGGAGGTTAGTTTCTGAACTGTATTCCTCTTTTACGCATCTTTGTTTCACTCTATAGATTGATCACACTGTTCTCTGTGAGCATTTGATATTCACTTTTGCTATTTGTTTGCTGGTTAGTTTTGATTGGTCAGATAAGTCACATGCAATTGTTCCTATTCTGAATTAATATGCACACACAAACTCATGCTAAGAGCTGTGCAATCGAGAAGCCATTTGCAGCAGATAACTTTATTTATCCTACAATCTGATGACACAACAATACATATTTTATGTCCCAAAAGGTGGCATTATTTATATTAATATTTACATATAAAACTCTCATAATATCACACTTGTGAATTTGCATATGTATTCACACATGTAAGTTTCAAATTTGCTCTTTCCAAAGTTGCAAACACAAAGAGGTGTGAGCATTACATGAAGTGAATTTGTTAATATTCATAGAAAGTTTTTTGCAATATTTAATACTGTTTAATGCAGTCCTAATAAAAGGGAAGCAGAGACACCCCTTTTTTAAATAAAATTTTATGAGTTCTTTATTGTACATCAGACATGCTCAACAAAGGGCACAAGGAAAACATTTTGCTTCACAAGTCACCTTTATCATGTAAAATTGGAGAGCCTCCCCCCACACTTTTACCATACTCATCTCGCAAGACTACAATGCTGCAATGTTGTATAGTTAGTCATGTTGTATAGTTAATAATACAATCTCCGAACTGCACCATGTCTGTTGCTTGTATTGTTCCTATCTAAATGCTAGAGCCTTTCACATATTCACATAATGTCTAAAGTTGGGCTCTATAAAGAGATCTTCTCTCTATTTTCCTTTTGAATTGGAACTTTTTACATTTTGGAACAAAAATGAATATACCTTCTTTCTTCTGATCCTATCTTCAGCCTGTGTTAGAAAAAGCATTTCATGAATCCTAACATCTGGCTTTTACTTAAGGTTAAAAAAAAGAGAATGCAGTTAGCCTTTAAATGAGAAATTACGTATTTTCCAAGAGCAACTAAAATGCACTTCCATACAGGCGGTAATAGCTTCAATTATTTGAGTCTCAAAGGCTTTCCAATAGCGAGGTAAATGGAGTTAGATATCAGAAAGAATAAAATAATCAGGGAGAAAACTGTCTGTAAAACCTTGAGTTTTATGAAAAGATCAGCATTTCAGGAAATAAAAATGTATGAGAGTTTGGATACATTATACAGAGATAAAGGTAGCAGGTATGATGCAGCGTAGTTTTAATGAAGTGGCCAAGATTATAAAAATATAATTACACACATTATTACAACAAAGTAATTTATACCTGAAATTATCTACACGCCCTACAGCAAAATGTAAGAGTGGCTGTACCACTGAAATCACTTTGAAAATGAAGTGATGGTAATTGTGCACATGGGCACTGGGCATCTGGTCTAGCTGACTGTGAGGAGTTCTAACAGCCAGTGGTACCTCATCCCGTAGTTACTTAGAATTAATGTAAAAGTCAATTGGAGTTCTGTGTGTCGAGTGGCTGAAGAATTTTTTCCTTAATAATTGCTACATTTTGGGCAAACACAAGCCCTAGATTTACAATCTAGGAATAAATGAGTGTAACTCCCATTGGATACTCTAGGGCAGCAACATGAACACTGGTGTCAATTGCACATTGGGTGTAAGCAGTAAAGTACTGTAGTTTTCACCAACTTGTCATCCAATGAGAGTATACTATGAGGGTAATTTCCACACAAAGAGGAGGAAATGGGTAGGTATAACAGGAGCAAAGGCATCCTCTATCTCTCATGCTCCTGTCAATAGTTTTTCCTGCTAGACATTTTCATTTTGTCATCTCAGCATATGAATTATACTCAATCTGCACACTCACTGAATGACCAATCAGTACAAGTTATTTAAGACTTTCAGCCACATTTTCAAAACCGTTGTTTATTTTATGTGTGGATTATGCCCATTTTCTGACCACCTACCCCCACTGTTTAGGTCACTGCAGAATTTGACTGAGTGTGCTTGCTATCTGGAGTGTATATTCCAAAGGAGAACAGTATTCTAGTAGTCAGAACATGGGAGTGGATGTCAGGAGTCAGAGATTACAGTCCTGCCTTTACCACTGATTTGCTGTCAGTTTAAACCCATTACTTTATCTCTAGAGTGCCATGTCTCCTTTACAAACTGAAATGTAGAAACTGGCAATAAACAGTCCAAACAACAACACACCTTTGTCTTCATCTTTACTGGATAACAAAAATTACAGCTCTCTATTCTTTTCCTTATTCAATAGCTGTTAGTGCAGATTCTCTTGAACACTACACCCCAATCCCTCCTTTACTTACACCAGTGTAAATAAGAAATATCTCCACTGAAGTCAATGAAGTTACACTGGTGTAAAAACAGTAAGTGAGTAGGAAAATTAGGCCCCCCATGTTCATTTTATCCTTGGCTTAGCTTTCAGTTCAATGTAAGATGTTGTAGGAGCCATGAAGAGAAAATCCATGCCCAGGGCGCTTACATTTCCAACCAACAAAAAAAATAGCAACAAAACTATAGATTTCGCTTTCCCTGTTTCTTTGTGGTTTAGCAGTTTTGTGACATGAGTACTGTGCCGTAGAAACAAATGAAGGGAAAAGCTCCGCCCAGGGAGCACACAAACAGTGCCATGCAATCGCTGCTGAGCTGGGAAACTTGGGGTTCCCTATTTACACCGACAAACAGTTGCTGAGGCTTAAAACAACCCAACCATGCATAAAAGTTCAGAAATGTCAAGAGCCCCGACGGTGGTCCTGTACCTGGAAAAAGACTGTTTAGCTGCATGGTTCCTTTTGGATGTAATCCAATATATAGACAGCCCCGCAGCCTTAAAATCCCACCAGAGATGGTTCCTGTTTTTTTGGGGTGAATTCCACTGAGCAACAATGGGGCACTGTTAAAAAAGCCATTGCCTTTCTGCAGGATTTTCCAATTCCAGAATTGTAACCTCCACACCCTAAAAATGCACAGCTAGCTATTGAGAGCACTTCCAACAGGGATCCTGGTGTCTTATATCAGGGGTTCTCAACCTTTATCTTTCTGAGGCCCCCCCCAAAATGCTATAAAAATTCCCCAGCCCACCTGTGCCACAACAACTGTTTTTCGCCATATCCAGTAGATTAAAAGCCAGGGCTGGCATTAGGGGGTAGCAAGCCGGGAAATGGCTCATGGCCCGATGCCATAGGTGGCCCTGCAAAGCTAAGTTGCTCAGGCTTCGGCTTTAGCCTAAGCGGCGGGTTGGTTTTCTGCCCTGGGCCCCAGCGAGTCTAAGGCTGGCCCTGCTTTCTGGTTTATTTTGGCGGCCCCCCTGAAACCTGCTTGCACCCCCCTCCCCCAGGGGGCTCTGGACCCCTGGTTGAGAACTACTGTCTTATATGACCACTTTAAAATATTTTCCAGGACAGGTTTGTTTGACTTAAGTTAAAGATCATCTTCAATTAATAAACCGATTTTTGTTGCTCCCTAATGTGATGGTTTAAGACAGATCTTTATTTGAAATCATTTCTCATCTCTCTAAATGATTGTTGTTCCTTTCTTCTCTCCATCAAGTACTCCTCCCCTTGGGCAGACAACTCCAGGTTTTGAAGACTCAAAGGAAGCAAACTCTTCCGAACATAGCCTCTGATCCTCTAAACTGCTGCACAATCTCACTAAGGATACATTAGTGCATGGAGCATTTTACAGGATCCAAATCAGAGTAATCAACAACGGCCTCCTCAAACTCATTCAAAATGTTTTGAATTTATTTAAAATATTTTAAATACAATTTTTCAAAGCCTTAAAAAATCCTGATGAAACTGTAACTCTGTGGACAGCAAGTGGCAAAGTCTGATGGAAAATCTCATTTTTTCTTCTCAACCTTTTATTTGTTTAATAAAAGTTAGGTACCTTTAAGCAGACATGAAAGTAGAGAAACGGAGGCAACTGATGGAATCAGAACCAGGATTAGAACCCAGGAGTTCCTAGCTACCATTCCCATGTTCCATTCACTTGATTCCAGAGCACTGTTCCTCAAAGGACCCAGTCCTGCAATGAGATACATATTGTCAGATCCTTACACTCATATGGAGCCTCCTCGTTGGTTTTAATGGGGCTCTGCATGGACCAGAGGATCCACCCATGCTGATCTGATCACAGGGTAGTTCCCTGTAACTGAAAAGTAGTTCATTGTAAACTGTGATTTTTGCTGATGGAAAACTGGTAAATTGGGAAAATGAGTTTGTTTTCCCAATGTTTCTTCACTAATGGCAGTCAAATTTCAAGGGTATTAGAGATTGTGATATGCATTTCTAAGGCGCACTACAGGGGCACACAACCCCTGTAGTATCTTGGTATCAAAACAGAATACCGTATCTTTGCTTTTTGTGCAAAATGCTCACGTATTTCTAGGGTAAGAACTGATCAATCTTACCCTGAATTTCACAAAATAGGATGATATAACATAACGCAGGTTGTGCATTTATATTGATTTTATTCTTTCGATGTTCCCTCTCTAACATTTTTCACTTCTGAGGAGCCAAAGTGTCTGAGCTGGTATTGGCTATTGTATAAAAATGAAACCCAGGCAAACTAGAAGGAAAAATAAAAGGCACTGAACAAAACCAGTTGATGTGATTTGCTCCCTTTCTCCTAACTATAACAATAAATCTGGGTACCAAAAACCGCACTTCCCATATTGCACCTTGCAGTTGTTGACTTGGGTTGTGTACAAGCCCAGAGTTTACTCCCACCATAGTTAGTGCGTAACATATTTCATAGCAATTGTCAAATGGTAAATCCAAGAACTACAGCTAGGACCATAGAAAACTTTTACAATGAAACAGGTGAAATCTGAAAGATTACTTTCTTCTCTCCCCTTCAATAAAAGACTCTCTTACCTGTTGCCATACATAAACCTCAGCGTGTGATTATACTGCTCAGTAATAATATCAGGAAAATGGTTCTTCGGTATTTCTTGGCCAATTTGAATTAAAGCAATAAGAAGAAATGAAGGAACGTGCATTACGTGCATGAGAAACACAATGTACTGTAAAGGGAATAAAAAGGAATGAAACTATAGAAAGATGAGTGTAAAAGAAGTAGGAAGTCAACAATGGCAATGAAAAAAGATTGCAGAGTAAGTAAATAAAAACCATAAAATCGTCTTCTGATATATAAAGTGGAATAAGCTGACAAGGGAAGACATTGGACCACAGCAGGATATTTGAGGAAACTTAATATAGCTGCAAAATTAAATGAGGTCCCTTCAATGTTTGTGAGAGGGACTAGAGTTGGGACACTGGAAATAAAAAGTGCACTTAGATTTTTCAGAAGACATCGCCTTCACATCACCTGGTTAATGTTAATGAAAGTTATACATATACCAGGTGAGACCTGCTGTACAGCGAGGACCAGAGAGGAAAAGAACCACTCAAGGAGTGCAGCATCACTCAAAGGTACTACCTCTCCCATACACTCTGGCAACACCCAGGTGACATAGCATCCCTTTTTAGGATTGCACTGCTCTCCCTTTGTAAGGGAAGGGGCTAGAAAAGATGCCTCAAACATTGCCTGCCCAAATTAAATCCAGCCAGCTTAACTCAGCTGGTGGATCATCCTCAGCGCGGTTGAAAACCAAAGATAACTAAAAAGCACTAAAGATTGCTGCTTGGAACATCAGGACTATGATAGACAAAGATGATACCTCTTGATTTGAAAGAAGAACCGCTCTCCTTTCAAAAGAGCTAGCCCGGTATGACATTGACATTGCAGCACTCAGTGAAACTAGATTGGCAGATGAGGGCATTATTACAGAACCGGCTGGGGGTTACACCTTCTTTTGGAAGGGAAAAGAACCACACGAAAATAGACTCCATGGAGTGGGAATTGCCATCAAGACCAAACTCTTGTAATGTCTTGAAGACTTTCCAATAGGCATTAACGAAAGACTCATGAAACTCCAGTTACCACTTAATAGGTCGTGATTTGCTACCGTCATCAGTGCATATGCGCTCACCTTAACAAGCCCTGACTGTGCTAAGGAATGGTTCTATTCTGATCTTGACTTTCTCATCAAGTCAACACCACAAAGTGACAAACTCATCATCCTAGGAGATTTCAATGCAAGATTAGGTAAAGATAAGAACAACTGGCAAGGTGTCATTGGGAAAAATGGCATTGGAAAAATGAACGAAAATGGTCTACTACTCCTAAGCAAGTGTGCAGAATATAGCCTGACAATTACAAATACCATCTTCAGACAGGCAGACAAATATAAAACTACCTGGATGCACCCCAGATCCAAACAATGGCATCTAATAGATTACTTCATTGTCTGACAATGTGACATAAGGGATGTCACAAATGGCATATCAAACAGCTAGAGACCTTCCATATGCGGTCTCTGCATGCCATTATGGGATCCGCTGGCAGGACAAAATTACCAACCTGGAGGTTCTCCAAAAGTCAAATGCCATAAGTATAAAGGCCATGCTGATAAAAGCCCAACTATGCTGGGTTGGGCACATCATTAGGATGCCTGAATATCGACTCCCCAGAAAAATTTTCTATGGAGAATTGAAATCAAGGTCGCCCCGGAAAGCACTACAAGGACAGCATCAAGATCAACATACACCTTGATGCAATAAAACCAGACGATCTTGAGAAGGCTGCATTAAATAGATCAGCATGGCAACACACAACACTCAGAGGTTTTCAAGCCTTTGAAAAGGCCAGAACTAATTGATTGTTAGCTGCAAGGGGAAAGTGTCATACTACTGCCATAGCTACCAAGACGCTCACCAATGACTTTGTCTGCCCAATCTGCTCACGAGCATGCGCGTCATGCTTTGGACTTCAGAGTCACTCCAGAATCCACAGAAAGAGAGAGCATGAAAACGTCATTGTCGAACTGACGGACTACACACACACACACACACACACACACACACACACACACCCCAGAGGGAGGTCTTTTCTTCACATGGACTCCTTCAGATCTAATTATTCCCACCCTACCAATGTATAAAGAACTCTAGGTTGGTGTAATTTACATGCCAAGGAGACAAAAGAAGGTGTGAGCTATATTAGCCTCCATCTTACTTTAACTCACATCTTCTTGCAAATAAGTCTCACCCACATCAGTAGCATAGTAGTAAGAAGGCATAAGGGAATCCAAGGGCTTGATATAACTCCCATTGAAGTTAATGGGAGTCTTTCCAGACTTCAGCAGGAGTTGGATCAGGCCCTGTGCTAGTGTGAAGGAGTTAACACCACCTCTGAATCTAGCGCATTTTGTATGGGGTGCCTGGGTTAACTATATGAGCAAACACTCAATGAGGGTACGTCTATACTTACTTCCTGGTCCGGATGTAAGCGATCGATCTTCTGGGATCGATTTATCGCGTCTTGTCTAGAGGCAATAAATCGATCCCGGAAGTGCTCGCCGTCGACGCCGGTACTCCAGCTCGGCGAGAGGAGTACGCGGCATCGACGGGGGAGCCTGCCTGCAGCGTCTGGACCCGCGGTAAGTTCGAACTAAGGTACTTCGAATTCAGCTACGTTATTAACGTAGCTGAATTTGCGTACCTTAGTTCGAAGTGGGGGGTTAGTGTGGACCAGGCCTAAGAGGAGTTATGGAATAAGGGCCTGATCCAAAGCCTTTTGATACCCAAGGGAGAATTTGGGTATTTAGAATGACCATTTATTATGCAGCTGGAAATTAATATTGCTAAGATATTTTTTAGAGATGCTAAAAAGTGTTCAATGCAGCTGTTCTCAGCCCTGGGGATACGGTTTCAAAGTGGGCCATGCAGCTGCTTTCTGCAGGGTCCCAACGTTTTCTACAGATTCTAAGCTTTCATTTTAAAGGAAATTTACTTTTAGCTCATCTGGATGTGAAGATAACCTTCTGAAAATAAATAGCTGAAGCAATTGGGTTTATTGAATATGCAGCAGTGGGGAATAACTAATTCCTGATGCGTTCAATAAAGATGTATACATTATGCTCTTTTGCTATATGTCATAAATGTGAAATGATCAAATCTGTCTGTATTTATAAATGCCACATTTGGCAAGATCAGTTTAAAAATTCCAACAAATTATTGGGTGTTAGGGTGGCTTGTTTTTGGTTGAAAAAAGAATAGAGAACTCTGAATGATGGGTCTCTGGGATTTGGAGTGATGGGATAAAAAATAGGGATGGTTTGTGGATTATAGCTATAAAGCGATTATGGACCTCTGAGTAGGGATCAGTTAATGGTTTCAATTCTTTAGATGACTTGGCTAATGATACTGAAATCAAGATTGGTGAGGGTAAAATATTGCTCTTAACATAGTAAACTTGCAGAGTGGAGAGAAACTTGGATAGCACTGTGAGAGGTGAATTAGAAATCGAGACAGATTAGACAGACAGACATAGGGCAAATCTTATTTCTCCTTTAACAAGAAGCAGCATGAGCTCCCCACAGTACTTGTTGTCAAACCCAGGCGGTTCATAGGGGACATGGACCCCTAAACATGCCTTCAAGATGTCAGACCATGCCCGTCTGGAGCTGCTGTTCTTATCATCCCCAAGCCTAAAGCTGAAGAGGTAGAAATCCAGCCCAGCTGTAGGTTGAAAGGGCATCATGTGCTTTTTCTCCACTCCTCACCCAGGACCTGATATAAAGCCCATTGAAATAAATGGGAAGATTCACCCTGTGCTTCCATACAACATAAGGAAGCATTTTCCTATAAGGCCCTGAATGTGCAAAGAGGTAAATTCACTCTGCTTCTAGTGAAATCCGTGAGTAGAGCTGAATTTCAGAACTGTCATCCCCTTTTTTTGGTCCAGAAATTGAAATTTGGAAACTGTGGACCTGTCCTAGTTCAGAACATTCAGCACCTTATAGGATATGGGCCCCAAGTTTATACGCAACAGAGATCTACGGAGAAAATGGGAAATCCTTCAGATGAATCCAAGTAAAACTCTTTACACTTGAAAAGGGGGGAGGGATAGATCAGTGGTTTGAGCATTGGCCTGCTAAACCCATGGTTGTGAGTTCAATCCTTGAGGGGGCCACTTAGGGATCTGGGGCAAAATCAGTACTTGGTCCTGCTAGTGAAGGCAGGGGGCTGGACTCAATGACCTTTCAAGGTCCCTTCCAGTTCTAGGACATAGGATATCTCCATTAATTTATTTTATTTAAGGAAAAGGTTACTCTGGAGGGCCAATATAAAAGGGGAACAAGATGTGTGTAGGCAAAGAATCATAAAAATGTAGGGCTGGAAGGGACCTCAAAAGGTCATCGAGACCAGCCCCCTGAGCTGCGTCAGGACAGGTTTGTCAAACCTGTTCTTAGAAACCGCGAGTGATGGGGATTCCGCAACCTCCTTGGGAAGCCTTTTCCAGAACTTAACTACAGTACTTGTATAGTTGGAAAGTTTTTCCTAAATCTCCTTTGCTGCAAATTAAGTCCATAACTACTTCTCCTATCATCAGTGGACATGGAAAACAATCGATCACCATGCTCTTTTTAACAGCCCTTAACATATCTGAAGACTGTTATCAGGTTCTGCATCAGTCTTATTCTGAAGATGAAACATGCCCCTTTTTTTAATCTTTCCTCATAGATCAGGTTTTCTAAAACTTTTCTCATTTTTGGTGCTTTCCTGTGGACTGTCTGCAATTTATCCACATCTTTCCTAAAGTGTGGCACCCAAAACTGCACACAGTACTCCAGCTGAGGCCTCACCAGTGCCAAGTAAAGCGGGACAATTACCTCCTGTGTCTTACACACAACACTCCCGTTAATACAATCCAGAATGATATTAGCCTTTTTTGCAATTGCATCCCATTGTTGACTCTCATACCATTTGTGATCCACTATAGCCCCCACAACCTTTTCAATAGTAATACCGCTTAGCCTGTTATTCCCCATTTTGCAGTTGTGCATTTGATTTTTCCTTCCTAAGTAAAGTACTTTACACTTGTTTTAATTGAATTTCATCTTGTTGATTTCAGACCAATGCTCCAATTTATCAAGGCCGTTTTGAATTCTAATCCTGTCCTCCAAAGTGCTAGCAACCCCTTCCAGTTTGGTGTCATCTACAAATTTTAAAAGCATACTCTCCAATCCATTATCCAAGTCATTAGTGAAAATATTGACTAGTACACCTTTACCCCGATATAACGCTGTCCTCGGGAGCCAAATAATCTTACTGCGTTATAGGTGAAACCGCGTTATATCGAACTTGCTTTGATCCACAGGAGTGCACAGCCCCGCCCCCCCCGGAGCACTGCTTTACTGTGTTATATCCGAATTCGTGTTATATCAGGTCGCGCTATATCGGGGTAGAGGTGTACCAAACCCAGCACAGACCCCTGCAGGACCCCACTAGATATGGCCTCCCAGTTTGACAGCAAACCATTGAAAACTATTCTTTGAGTATGATCTTTCAACCAATTATGCATCTACCTGGTAGTAATTTCAAGTAGACCCTATTCCCCTAATTTGCTTATGAACTACCACATAGAGAGAAAGAAACATATGGGCTCAGAGCCACTGCTTGTGTAAGTTATTGTAGTTCCATTGACTACGGTGCATCGACTTCAGTGAAGCATTGCAGACGTACATGAGCTGAAGCTCTAGCACAATAGTGCTAAACTGAGCTGGTGAAACAAGACAAATGAATGAATTGAAAGGAAATCTAATGAGACTTTTAGAGAAACGTATGTGGAGTAATGAGACAAACGGCTCTGAGGAAAGTAAAAGGGGACAAACCAGGCAGAAAAAAAAGTGGCCTCTCCCTGCTCTATGGATTTTCTAAGAATAAACCTATTTAAAGAATAAAATTATTGCAAATCTGTCCTTACAGTTACTGTAGTTATAATGAAACCCATTAAAATGAATATTTGATAAATGAATAAATGAATAAAAATGAAGAGAATAAATGAATATAAATACTAAATGGTGAAAATTAAATTAATAATTCTCTTAAATGAATAAATCCACTGTGCTTCCGTTTGTTAGTGCTCCATGCAGATTTAATCCTTCTCAAAAGGCAGCTTAAAAGGAATTTACAATGCATCAAGCGGCTATATGTGCTGGAGGTTAGCAGGGTAATGGAAAGTAAACATTTCTGATGTTTACTCATTGCTGCAACCCTTTGATGCACACCAAAACAACAACAGTTTAGCTACTGGATAGGTTTTATGGACACTGTATGCTGCAGAAGAAGCAGTATCTGCACTTGTGTACACTGTTCAGCTTTCATACAGTGACTGTTCACAGCTTGCTCTACTGTTACTTATTTAGCATCAACAAGCTTGGCTTGTAGGAGATACAGATATCAAGAGGGCTCTGGATTCAGAGAGCTTACAATCCAGAAGATAAACACAGAAAGACAAGGCACAGACAGAGCCAACCAAATAACTGATTTTTTTCAGTTTGGGGGCTAACCCCAAAAAAATCCGGGAAAAAAAATTGGATGAGTTTGAACCAAAATTGATTTTTTTCCCCATTTTTTCCCCTCACCATGAAGAAAAATTGAAAATAAATTCTTCAGGTTGAATAAAACATTTTGTTCTACCTAAAATGGGTTTTTTTTGCGGGGGGGGGGGGGAGTTCATTTTAGTGTCGTTTTGGGATGTTTTTAGCTGTTTAATAATTATAGCTAAATTCCAAAACGAAACTTCATTTCAAAATGAAAAGTCAAAATCTTTAGTTCCAAAATGGCCAAAACAAACTGTATTGATTATATAGATATATTGGCCCAAACTATTAGCTGAATTTAACCTCAATTTGCAAATAGCTTCAGAGCCCTGAAAAATGTTTTTTCAGTGAAATTACTATTTACTGAAAATATATGCCCAGCTCTAGATACAATGGAAGGAAGGGATAGGGACATGATTTGATGCAGAGAAGGCTCTTTGGAAGAAGGGAACCAAGTGATGCTGCTATTGATAGGGAGCAAAGATGGGCAGGAGAAGAACTGCACTAGGGCCCTTGTAGCGTGCAATAACAGGGTTCACACGACAGTTAGTGCATGGCATGCTGGAGCACTGTAGATTAACAGTTCATCTAGACAAGCCCTTTGAATGTTGTTAACTTCCACAGGGCCGAGTCTTGCAGCCCTTATTCAGCCCAATCTCCCACCGAGTCTTACAGAAGTATGTCTTAAGTAAAGACTGCAGAATCAGACCTTGAACGTGTACCTTTGTCCCCATCACCACTGTTTTATCCCTTGCTAATAATCACATGAGAAGTGCCTCTTTATTCACCTTTTAAAATATTTCGAATGCACTCTTTCTGGAAGGAGCCAAAGGCAGCAAAAAGGGTTGGGTTCAGTCTGTCTAGGAGTCCTTTACTAAAATAAATACAATTATGGCTCAAGCCCCCACCCAGAGCTGTACTCTTATTTCTGGCTATGAAAAATGTAAATAAAATCTCTCTACTCATCTTTGCAGGAAGGTTTCTCCCCACTCCGAAACATGCAGAGTCCCTTCGGAACATGGAACACAAGGTATCTTTTATATTGAGAAAAGACAGAAAATGGCTGAAAGGCAGATGGAAAACCAGTGTGACTCTTTGCAGATGCACTTCGCTACCACCCGGCCTTAGCATGAGAGAGTCTTGGCTGTGCCTGGTGTGCATCAGCCCTCTGACTCTTACCCGCCCTCTGGAAACATAAGCACTACTTTCCAGGCCTCCACAGGCCTAGCTCTCTGTACTGGTTAGCGATAGGCACACTCCAACCCGTGAATCCTCCAAGCATCCCTCTGCAGTGTCCAGCCGCTGTTCCGGTGAACACCCCAGATCTCACAGATCCTCTACTCCCAGAGGAATAGTACACACCAGCTTGCAAGATTCCACTCCTATTTAATACACAGCACTTAGATGTATTTATAGTGAAAACAAGGATAGATTTCCTGTCAAAGAAAAGAGATTCAAATGATAGCAACAAGAATATTGGAAACAAATGGTTACATATAAAACAAAATCATAGCACACTTTCTAGATCCTAAACTTAATTCACAAGGCATTCTCCTATCTCCTACAAGAGAGCTTACCCCAAGTCCTTTTCCCTGCATTTTCAACCTGGTTGACTGAGCACCCCTTTTCGTAAGAACAAGCCTGCTAGCAGCATGTCCTCACAGATTTAAGGATGCCAAGGTGTCTTTCTGCACCCTTAGCTACATCAGACTAGATCTTTGATATTCACCTGAAAATAGGGCATATATCCCCCAATTCCTAGCTCCGCTGCCACACTGTTTACCTCTTCCTGTTAATTTCCTTCCGAAGTTTCTGCAAGCTCTGCATTAACATTTGATTCGGTACCCAAATAGACTTCCATTGTAAGAAATAAAATACACAATAGTCCACCAGGGAGATAAGTGTCTCCCACCTCCTGTCTGGAAAAGTTTGTTTCAAGATACATTACCTTGGAGTGACCTGCCTTTAACTACAAAGCCCTAAAGAATATAATTTCAAACAGATACACATAACTTCTCATGTATTTTCTGCACATACATTAAATAAGATATCCTATCTCCTAGAACTGGAAGGGACCTTGAAAGGTCATCGAGTCCAGCCCCCTGCCTTTACTAGCAGGACCAAGTACTGATTTTGCCCCAGATCCCTAAGTGGCTCCCTCAAGGATTGAACTCACAAGCCTGGGGTTAGCAGGCCAATGCTCAAACCACTGAGCTATCCCTACCCTCCCATAGAGAGAGAAAAGAGCTTCATCTCTCAAGGTTTACTATCTCTGGTGCTTACCCTAACATTATTAGTATAAAAAACCAGCTATCAGTTAAATGGGCATAGTGTACACCAGCTGAACAGCTCACAATCCATTAAACATGGCAGGCTCCACTCTGCTAGCCCTGCTTCTGCTCACTAAACCTCAGTAGAGATATGCACAGTAAGCAGGATTTGGCCTTGTGAAATGAATCATATATATTACTGGGAAAATTAGAGACCCACATTTGCACCAAATTGCATATGATAATGCACCATCAGCACAATTGTGAGTATCCCCTTTGGTCTTACACTAACCAAAGAAAGCTGTAACTGTATCTTCAAAAATGTGCATATGCAGTAACATATAGAATGCATTTTAATGTTTTTAGTGCTGTTTGAAGTACATTGGACAGCATATTTCATTACCTCTTATATTGCTTTAGTTACAGTGCTCTGACAAGTTCAAAGTCTGTTATCTCCCTCATCCACTTACAAAGTTAAAGTTAAAACAAGATTGATTAGCAGAATGTACAAAGCTCCGTGTGCTATTATTTACTCATTAAATGCCAAAGAGTCATTTCATGCTCTTCATTCCTTTTTATAGCTATCGACTGAAACCCTGCATCAGTATCAATTAGAGAGAGATTTGAAATGGTGAGAGTGATGGAGAAATGGAGAATGAGATTTCATGATCGCAACAAGCTATAAATATTGTCATCCTTACTGTCCTAATGTCCCCTAATCTTTATTTAGTGCTTAATTTTTTGCTGAAACTCTGTTCTAGATTCATTTACATTTTTAAGAAGGTGTTCTTTTTCGTTAGTTACGGGGATTATTTTTTAAAGTAAAGCTATATATTATGTGGCATGAAGTATAAAAGCAGTTGTCATGGAGCTTTTGGCAATGTAGGAAACTATATGCTGTCTACTTTGAAAAATGTAGAGTGTATCTGTTTTCATGTACAGGTTTTTGAAAGCATGCTGGCTGGTGTTTAGGATATCACCTGGACATTTCAGTGGAACATTCCTGAGCATTATGTTATAATAGTGGTGAAGCAAATTCAAATTCAGTGGGACATACCTGGATATGTCCTTGGAGCATTTCAATACTACTCAAAGACAGTGGTGGGTACAGCTGGCTGAAAGTTTCGTTCCTTCAGAAAATGCCATTTGTCTAAATGTGCCATTGGGAAGGTTGACCATTGGAAGGTTTCTTCGGTCTGGGGTGGAGTTTCTCAAAGAGAAAGAGCCTGAGAGAGAGAAAGAAACCAACCTCCTCAGAGTAGCCAATAGCTCAGTGGCTAGAACACTAACCTGGGATATGGGAGACTCCTTGGATTTTCGTG
The DNA here is from genome assembly GCF_028017835.1 of Emys orbicularis. Taxonomy (NCBI): domain Eukaryota; kingdom Metazoa; phylum Chordata; order Testudines; family Emydidae; genus Emys; species Emys orbicularis. The sequence continues at coordinate 94,525,379 of NC_088691.1, read as the reverse complement.
AAGCATTTGGAAGGTCTTCATTTCATTCCACTTCGGAACAAAAACAAATTCCAAAAACCTCAAAAATGTTGGCAAAACAGAATTGGTTGTTTTCCAGGCACCAGTAGTAGTGAGGAGACAAATTCAACTGTTCTATGACTCTCTTAACTTGTCTGTCAAACAAAGTTGGCCATGATCTCAGCAGAAATGGAATCAATAAGACTGAGAGATCACCATCTACTTCTTTCTTATGTGATAATGTCAACCTTAATACACAAGTTATTCAGCTGCACACCACTAGGGCAGGAAAGCAGCTCTTTGAAATGAGTCAGTCCTTAAAATCTGGCAGTTTATGGTTCATTTATCCCTGTAGGATAAGAGGGTGTACTTCACTAAATAGGCCATAGAACTGAAAGTCAGGAGGTGTGGATTCTAATTCCAGTTCTGTCTCTCTGGTTTCCTGCATAACCTTAAGAAGTTAACTTCTCTGTTCTTCAGTTTCTCTAGACATAAGATGAGGGCAATTACACTTAGCCATCTTTGTAGCAAGCTTTAGCGATCTATAGACTAAAAGCACTATGTAACTGCTACATATTTTTTTTACTACTAGCTGGGTAGCATTTCAAAGTCTAATATTCACCCATCTCTATTAATAAAGTGTATTTTCGTAAAATGTTTTGCTTAAATAACTGGTACATGTTGAGCCCACTCTTCTGACCTTAATGGTTAATTTGCAAATACATTTACTTGAATGCTGGCAAATAGAAAGATCTTATTTTGAAGATGAGCAATTTCTTGAGCAAAGCTTGCATTATTACAGTATCGTATAAGAGTGAAGTGTCATTATTCTATCTTTTATGAATTGTAGGTAGTAGCTATTGGATTTTCTGACAGAGAAAATACTATGATGCTGAAAACTGTTAAGTAGGTTGTGTATTAAGCATCAGTTCACGACTTTATATTTTTATAAATGTATAGAAAAACACAAAGCTTTTGCAGACAAAACTTAAGGGACCAGTTTGTGAAAAAAATGTTATGCCCCATTTACTCTGGCCTCTTATGTACTATATTTTTTATTAACTTAATTATTTTGTATATGCAGGAGGCCATCTCGCTAATGTGCACCCCAGAAGGGCTCACATCAGAATGGGGAAGGCGTGAGCCATTAGCAGCTCCAGAAAATGAATTCCTAAATTCACCACACATTAGAAAACGAAACACAGGGTTGGTTTTTCTTTTTCTTTTTTTTCCGGTTTTGTTTCTTATTCTAATTAAATCGCAAACAAACTGTTTTAAAAATAGGTTTCATCTTTTTGTGTTTGCATTTTATGGGCTAGTGTGTGGATTTGGGCCCAGCCCTGAGCAAGGGTAATCTGTAAGTTGCACTGCCTAAGGATTTTTCTCCTGCTTCCTCTTTGCTTCTGATGTGGAGTAACTTCCTGCTGGCTTATACCAGCAGCAAATTACACAGCCACTCAGATCTGCTCAGGTACATGGGCCAGCAAGGAGGTGAGATTAGGGTGACCAGATGGCAAGTGTGAAAAATCGTGATGGAGGGGCAGGGATGGTAATGGGTGCCAATATAAGACAAAGCCCCTAATATCAGGAGAGTCCCGATAATATTGGGACATCTGGTCATCTTAGGTGGGATAGAACGAAGGCTCCACTCCACACATCTGCTCCAGCGTGAAAATAAGCAGATGCACTTTAGGGTGCCTCCACACTAGGAAAGGAGGTATGGTCTTACCTCCTGATATTGTGTAACTAACATGAGGGGAAAACCTAGTGAGGACAAGGCAGTTTGTAGTTTTCACATCTTAGCAGATCTAGGAAGGACCCCATAGTTTACCATGTATTAGCAGATCAAGGTAAACTCTGGGCTTCCCCCTAGACCTGCAAAAGAGATGTAAAAACTACTGACTGCCTTGCTCTTACAAGGCTTTTACCTCATGTTAATTACCACGTATTAGCTAACATGAGGTAAGAACACATTTTTTACCCTAGTGAAGACAAGGCCCTTGTGTGACTGTGTAGTCCAAATAATTATCTGACTCTGAATGTATCTTTACATGAATCTTATTAACAATACACCAAGCGCACAATATAGGTGTTTGAGCAATAAAAAAGAAAACCATAATGAAAATCATCCCTGCCTTACTTTGCTGATTTGCATTTCCTTTTAAAAAGGAAATCAAAGGAAACAGCTTGAAGCGAAAACAAAATTAAATATGGTGAGGCTAATCCTGCAGTCTTTAGCCTGGCAAAACTCCCTGCTGACAACGCTGAGCGAGGGAAGGAACACACAGGTGGGTTTGTTTCAGTTAAGTAAGAAGATGTTGTTAATTTGCTGCATTCTTCAACTAAGACAATAGACATAGACTCAGACAATATTGTGAAAACGAAGCTGTTTTGTTTTCATTGGGCTCAAACTTATACTGGAAAGGTAACTTGAGTTTAAAATTCTATTATGACCATTTATTATTTACAGGGCCCAGAAGAGTGCTGAGAGTGAATGACAACGTGATGTTTCCTGTATTTAATTGTAAGATGAAGGGTGTGTTCATAAAGAGTTGCAGAGGGTGTTCAGTATTGGCAGGAGCGTGGTCTAGTGGTTAGAGGGCAGGACAGGATGTTAAGATACCTAAGTTCTAGTCCTGATTCTGACACTGACTGTGTGTGACCCTGAACAAATCACTTATCCTCCCTAAGCACCTCGATGGTAGTCTCAGTGTCCAAGGATTTCAACAGGAGTTGTGAGCACTCCACATATTGAAAGACTGGACTCCTCATGCCTCAGTTTATCCACCTAAATCTATTACAGACTTCCCTATGTCACAAAGCTCTTTAGAGGCTTAATCCATTGTTTATAAAAAAGTTTTGAGCGTCTTGAATGGAAAGTGCCATACAATTGCAAGGTATAATATAATTGGGAAGTATATTAATCAATCAGAATTGCACAGGGTAGTGTAATATTTAAACATTCCGCTCGTTAAAATATTGAGTTACAGTTGCACTATAAGAATATAAAATGAAACCTTGTCATGTGCCTATGAGAGCAACAATTGATAATGAAGTCTCACACAGAGTAAGCACAGTGTATGAGGGACATTAACAACTATTAGAGAGTCTTGGGTAGTTTGGCCTGGCCCCACCTTCTCCTGGCAGAGTGAGGCTAAGGATATGGTCATCAGTTGTCATGAGATCAAGTCATTGATTGAGACTAGTAATCAGTGCTGATCTGAATCAAATTCAGTGGAAATAGGAATTAGAAATTTAGAAGAATATTGGGGCAAGACTGACCACTAAGGATGACTGTTAGCCTAAATCCTATAAGGCACAGTTTATTCCATATGCACGTATTCACACAATAGATGATGGACTGAAAAGGTGCAAAAGTCATTTCTCCAAAGATGCAATGGCTGTGTCGATTGTGGAGGAGGAAAACGGAAAGGTGCAAATTTCTGGAGTTATTAAAGTATTCATTAATCCTTCCCTGCATGTCAGAGTGCTATACTCTGGGGGTGAGAATGTGTTTGGCTGAAAACAAGCAATTATTAAAATAGATTTGGCAGATGCATATTTGCAGATGCTCATGCAAGATGAATCATGACAGTCCCTGACAAACACACCAAAATATCTGTTCTGCTGTAATTGTTTCCCTTTAGGCTTTGCATCTGCTGTACATATATACACATACAGCTGTGTGTGTGTGGAAAGGAGTGTGTGTGTAATGAGGAAAATTCTACCAGGTCCACCCCAGAACACAATGCTGCTTTAGTCATATCCTGATCACAGTGGGGGGGGGGGGGAAACAACAACCAAGAACATCTTAAAAACTTGGATAGGTTCTTCAGAAAGACTATGAGCTCTGGTGACTACAATAATCCACATGAATTCTTCAAATTATCTGGGGATGACTTTTTTCCCCATACAGATTTTCACCATGCTGAGTGAAATTCAACCCAAGGAGAGACCTCCATGGACTGCTTACCCCAGAACTGAATGTGGCCTCTTCTTTGGGTGTTAAGTAGGATAAACCCATAGGATTAAATACACAACACATGGCTAAGTCTCTGAAAATTCCTATGATAGCTGAGCAACATGGATCCTATTTTCTGTTTCTTTGAAATCTCTAGTGTGAATGGCATAAAAGAGTTTTTAAGCCATTACCCTGAGAGTTTTTTCTTTTTTGGTGGGCAATTGTAATAGTGCCCAAATGTTGCAGTTAGATTTGCAGATCAACCACCCTACGCATTGTACAAACATTGAAGGAAGAGGGTTGAGCCTGGTTCCCTCTGGGTTGCTGGGAGGGTCTACAAAGTGGCTTGTGGATTGTGGCACACAGCTCCAGAACACTCCCTAGTGGTCAAGGAACAAGGGGTAGATCTTTGCTATTGTCCATTATAGCATGTTTTAGGAGGATTAACTAAAATTGGGGAAAGGAAATGGGACTGGGATCTGGCCAAGGGAATTTTGGAATCTTTATCTGAGCTGGGGTGAGAGGGGAGTGAACAGGATTTTAAATGCTGTATTGGTAGCTAATAAGGAAGGGAGGTGGACAGTTGTGCCAGCAAATGGAAATGTTTAAGAGGATTGTCTAGTATTGGCGATTAAGGGGAAAGAAGATTTTTTTAGAAATGGTCCTAAGTCATCTGCAGATAGGTAGCAGAAGGACCAGCCAAGCCCGACCTAGACAAAGATGCAAATAGACTTACCAAAAACCAAGTGTGGTGGGGCATCTGCCCCACCCCCATGCTAGAGGGGGCTAGAGTAGACCAGAGTGCCTGCGCAGACCGACAGCCAATAAGAAAGGTGCTTACTGGGGGGCAATCAGAGCCAAGATTGGAGACAGCCAATCAGGGCTCAGCTTGATCCTATATAAAGGCTGCCCAGGAAAGGAGCAGGCAGTCTGTCTCAGACCTTTGACAGGGGAAGGTCTGTCTCCAGAGCTGGGAGACTAGCAATGCTGGCCAGGCTTGGGGAGCAGAAGGGAGCTTCAGCCTGTAGTCTGCAGGCCCTGAAGGGAAGGGCCTAGCGGGTGCAAAGGACCATAGGGGAAGCGGCCCAGGGAAGTGGACAGATGAGGGGAGAGAAGGAGGACAGCTAGGCTGTCGCCAGAGGGTCCCTGGGCCAGGACCCAGAGTAGAGGGCGGGCCTGGGTCCTCCCCTTCCCCCCTTGCAGTACACCCAGCCATTGGCTGTGGGGAGCGGCCATCACAGACTATGCCAGATCCCTGACAGGAGGGATTAGACTTTGAGGGTGTGGTTGGACATGGTGGCTGGGGTGTAGAAAGACTGCGGATCACCCCCCCTCCTGGAAGGGGGTGTGGATGGACAAAGGGGTACTGCCGGAGGGCAGTGGTCCGGAAGAGGGCGCCACGATCTGGAGAGCGACGTGGGCACAGACCTCAACAAAGGGTGAGACAATGGGTGGGACACCACCAGGAGAGGGTGCTTCACTGGACTGAGCTAATTCCCAGAGACAACCAGCAGGAGACGCTGCGGTGGTGAGTCCCAACCCTGTGACACCAAGGTAATGAAACCTCTGATGGGCAGGTATTTGGATTGTTGCTTCAACTAACCAGAAACAGCTTCATTTGTAGAAAGGCCTTGCATAAAGTAGGACAAAACTCCAATGTATAAAAATTAATAAGTGGGCACCATGTTACTTTCACTATCGATGCATTAAAAATCCTTCCACACATTTGTTTTAAAATCAAAGATGCAGCTTTCCTCCACCAGCTAAGTGATATGTCCCTGTCAAGGCTGTATCCCCACTTTGAACTTTAGGGTACAAATGTAGGGGCCTGCATGAGGACTTCTAAGCTTAACTACCAGCTTAGTTCTGGTCCGCTGCCACCATTCCCTACCCTGGGAAGCTTTTAGAAAACCTCTCACCAATTCCCTGGTGAATACAGATCCAAACTCCTTGGATCTTAAACAAGGAGAAATTGATCCTTCCCCCCTCCTTCCTTTCACCAACTCCTGGTGAATACAGATCCAAACCCCCTTGGATCTTAAAACAAGGAGAAATCAATCAGGTTCTTAAAAAGAAGGCTTTTAATTAAAGAAAAAGGTAAAAATCATCTCTGTAAAATCAGTATGGAAAATAACTTTACAGGGTAATCAAACTTAAAGAACTCAGAGGACTCCCCTCTGTCTTCGGTTCAAAGTATAGCAAACAAAGATAAACACTCTAGTAAAAGGTACATTTACAAGTTGAGAAAACAAAGTAAATCTAGGACGCCTTGCCTGGCTTTTACGTACAATTTTGAAATAAGAGAGACTTGTTTAGAAAGATGGGGAGAACCTGGATTGATGTCTGGTCCCTCTCAGTCCCAAGAGCGAACAACCCCTCAAAAACAAAGAGCACACACAAAAGCCTTTTCCCCCTCCCCCAAGATTTGAAAGTATCTTGTCCCCTTATTGGTCCTTTGGGTCAGGTGTCAGCCAGGTTACCTGAGCTTCTTAACCCTTTACAGGTAAAAGGATTTTGGAGTCTCTGGCCAGGAGGGATTTTAGTACTGTACACAGGAGAGCTGTTACCCTTCCCTTTATAGTTATGACACGCCCCCCAAATCAGATAGTGTTGGACGTTCGGTTCCACACTGGCTGTGATTTCTTCCTGGAGTTCTAGGAGAAAACAGAGTTAATAAGACACATGTACCTTTAGACATACTACTGATTATATAAAAACTAACAATATGTTTCATTCCAAGAACAATTGTTAACCAGTTAACTCTGGGAAACTTTCCCGGGAGAGTGCATCAGCCACTTTGTTAGAAGCTCCCGAAATGTGTTGTATTTCAAAATCAAAATCTTGGAGAGCTAAACTCCACCGAAGAAGTTTTTTGTTATTTCCCTTGGCGGTATGAAGCCACTGTAGCGTAGCATGGTCTGTTTGTAGTTGGAAACGCCGTCCCCAAACATATGGGCGTAGCTTTTCCAGCGCGTACACAATGGCGTAGCATTCCTTTTCGCTGATTGACCAGTGGCTTTCCCTCTCAGACAGTTTCTTGCTGAGAAACACGACAGGATGGAATTCTTGATCCGGTCCTTCCTGCATTAAAACTGCTCCCACGCCTCGCTCGGACGCATCTGTGGTTACTAGGAACAGTTTGTCAAAGTCTGGGGCCCTTAGCACAGGGTCAGACATGAGTGTTGCCTTAAGCTGGTTAAAGGCCTTTTGACACTCATCAGTCCACTGAACTGCATTTGGCTGTTTCTTTCTGGTTAGGTCTGTCAGCGGGGCGGCGATTTGGCTGTAGTGTGGTACAAATCGCCTATAATATCCGGCCAAGCCTAAGAAGGATTGGACCTGTTTCTTTGACTTTGGAACCGGCCACTTTTGGATAGCATCCACTTTGGCCTGTAGGGGATTTATAGTTCCTTGACCCACCTGGTGCCCCAGGTACGTCACTCTGTTTTGGCCTATTTGACACTTTTTAGCCTTAACAGTTAGTCCTGCCTGCCGGATGCGCTCGAAGACTTTTTCCAGGTGCTCCAGGTGTTCTGTCCATGAATCAGAAAAAATGGCCACATCATCGAGGTAGGCAACTGCAGATTCTCCCAATCCCGCTAGGAGACCATCTACAAGTCTTTGGAAGGTGGTGGGTGCATTTCGCAACCCGAAAGGGAGTACATTGAATTCATACACCCCTGCCTGGGTGACGAAGGCGGACCTTTCCTTAGCGGGTTCATCTAGTGGTACTTGCCAGTACCCCTTGGTTAAGTCTAAAGTAGAGATGAATTGGGCATGTCCCAATTTCTCCAATAGCTCATCTGTGCGTGGCATTGGATAGTTGTCAGGACGAGTTACAGCATTTAGCTTACGGTAGTCCACGCAAAAGCGTATTTCCCCATCTGGTTTGGGAACTAGAACCACTGGAGATGCCCATGCACTGCTAGAGGGGCAGATTATACCCATCTGTAGCATGTCCTGGATCTCCCTTTGTATAGCAGCTTGGGCATGAGGTGACTCCCGGTAGGGTGGGGTTCTAATTGGGTGAGCATTACCTGTGTCAATGGAGTGGTATGCCCGTTCGGTCTGTCCTGGAGTGGCTGAGAAAATCGGTGCAAAGCTTGTGCACAGCTCCTTGATCTGCTGTCGCTGCAGACGTCCCAGGGTCGTGGAGAGGTTCACCTCTTCCACACCACCATTCCTTTTTCCTTCATAGTAGACACCTGCAGGCCACTCCGCGTCATCTGTTTCCTGGGCTGTAAACTGGCAAACGTTTAATTCTCTGGAATAAAAGGGCTTAAGAGAATTAACATGGTATACCTTAGGCTTTATGTTGGAGGTGGGGGAGGCTATGAGATAGTTAAAGCTCCTAGGCGCTCCTGGACCGTGAATGGTCCTTCCCACGACGCTTCCATTTTATGGGCCTGGAGCGCCTTTAAGACCATGACTTGGTCTCCTACTTTGAAGGACCGTTCTCTGGAATGTTTATCATACCAGGCCTTTTGCTCTTCCTGAGCATCCTTTAGGTTTTCTTTAGCAAGGGCTAAAGAGTGTCGGAGGGTGCTTTGTAGGTTGCTTACAAAGTCTAGAATGTTAGTTCCTGGAGAAGGCGTAAACCCCTCCCATTGTTGCTTCACCAACTGTAATGGCCCCTTAACCTCGCGGCCATACACAAGTTCAAATGGTGAAAACCCTAAACTGGGATGTGGTACAGCCCTGTAGGCAAAAAGCAACTGCTGCAACACTAGGTCCCAATCATTGGAGTGTTCATTTACGAATTTACGTATCATGGCCCCCAAAGTTCCATTAAACCTCTCCACCAGACCATTGGTTTGATGGTGATGAGGGGTGGCAACCAAGTGATTCACCCCATGAGCTTCCCACAGGTTTTTCATGTTCCCTGCCAGGAAATTAGTTCCCGAATCTGTAAGGATGTCGGAGGGCCACCCTACCCTGGCAAAAATGTCTGCTAATGCCTGGCACACACTGTCAGTCCTGGTGTTGCTTAAGGGTACAGCTTCCGGCCATCGGGTAGCAAAATCCATGAAAGTCAGTACGTACTGCTTTCCTCTGGGTGTCTTCTTTGGGAAAGGACCCAGAATATCCACAGCTACTCGCTGAAATGGGACCTCAATTATGGGTAGTGGCTGGAGAGGGGCTTTAACCTGGACTTGGGGCTTTCCCACTCGTTGGCACACCTCACAAGACCGGACATAATTAGCAACGTCCTTGCCCATTCCCTCCCAGTGGAAGGACTTCCCCAACCGGTCTTTGGTTCTGTTCACCCCAGAATGGCCACTGGGATGATCATGGGCTAAGCTCAAGAGCTTTACCCGATACTTAGTGGGAACTACCAACTGTCTTTGAGGATGCCAGTCTTCCTGGTGCCCACCAGAAAGAGTCTCCTTGTATAAAAGTCCTTTTTCTACAACAAACCGGGATCGGTTAGAAGAGCTGAGAGGCGGTGGGGTGCTCCGTGCCGCCGCCCAAGCTTTTTGAAGGCTGTCATTTGCTTCCTGCTCGGCCTGGAACTGTTCCCTTGATGCTGGAGACATCAGTTCCTCCTTGGACTGTGGACTGGGGCTTGGTCCCTCTGGAAGCGATGCAGGTGCTGGGCCTGTTTCCATTGACTGTGAACCGCTGTCCGCTGGTGCACTATGTGGTATTTCAGGCTCTGGCTGAGCCTCTTGGGTAGGGTTATCTGCCACTTCCGCCAGTTCAGGCTCGCTGGTGCCCTCTGGCATTGGAGTTGTAGACGGTTTGCAAGCGCTGGACTCAGTGCTGGCAATGGTTCTGGTGCTGGTTGCGTTGCCAGTTCCGGTTCCGGGACTGGCTTTGGCTGGGTCTCTGGGATTGGATCCACTACGGCTGTTGCAGTCGTTGGCAGGGGATCCGGTTCCACCACCTTTGTTTGGGTCTCTGGTAACACAGACGGGGCCCTGGTGGACGGCTCAGGAACAGGGATGGGGGTGAAAGCTTGCTTAGCCTGGCTGCGGGTGACTATTCCCACCCTCTTGGCTAGCTTCACATGGTTGGCCAAGTCTTCCCCCAGCAGCATGGGAATGGGATAATTGTCATAGACTGCAAAAGTCCACATTCCTGACCAGCCCTTGTACTGGACATGCAACTTGGCTGTAGGCAAGGTTACAGACTGTGACACAAAGGGTTGAATTGTCACTGTAGCCTCCGGGTTGATGAGTTTGGGGTCCACTAGGGATTGGTGGATAGTTGACACTTGTGCCCCAGTGTCCCTCCAAGCGATAACCTTCTTTCCGCCCACTCTCAAGGTTTCCCTTCGCTCCGAGGGTATGAGAGAGGCATCTGGGTCTGGGGATCTTTGGTGTGATTGGGGTGTAATGAACTGTAATCGGTTGGGGTTCTTGGGGCAGTGAGCCTTTATATGCCCCAGTTCATTACATTTAAAACATCGCCCTGCTAAGGTATCACCGGGGCGATGTTGGTTGGTGGAGACTGGTGGGGTGGGGTAAGAAGGCGTCTGGGGTTTCCCTTGGGATGTGGGTGGGGCCTTGGGTTGTCCCCGGTGATAAGGTTTTGATTCGGCTTGCCCCTTCTGATATTCGCTCCAACTGCTACTAGCTTTTTTCTTTTCTGTCACCTCCACCCATTTGGCTCCAATCTCCCCCGCCTCGGTTACAGTTTTGGGCTTCCTATTTAGGATGTACCTTTCTATTTCCTCAGGAACACCCTCTAAAAACTGCTCCATTTTTACTAGGGAAAGCAGATCTTCCAGAGATTTAACATTTGCTCCTGATACCCAGGCATCACAATTTTTGTCAATGTGGTAGGCATGCCGGGTAAATGACACATCTGGTTTCCACCTTAGGGCTCTGAACCGCCGACGGGCATGCTCGGGTGTTAGCCCCATTCTGAGTCTGGCCTTGTTTTTAAAAAGTTCATAACTGTTCATGTGTTCCTTAGGTATTTCAGCCGCCACCTCTGCTAAGGGTCCACTGAGCTGCGGCCTCAGCTCTACCATGTACTGGTCTGCAGCGATGCTGTATCCAAGGCAGGCCCTTTTAAAATTTTCTAAGAAGGCCTCAGTATCATCGCCTGCCTTGTAGGTGGGGAATTTTCTGGGATGGGAAGTGGTACCTGGAGAGGAGTTGCTAGGATGGTCTGATGCATCCTGCTTAGCTCTTGCTGCTTCCAGTTCATGCTTCCTTTCTTTTTCTCTCGCCTCCTCTTTGGCTTTTTCCAGCTCCATCTCTCTCTTGTGGGCCTCCTCTTTGGCTTTTTCCAGCTCCATCTCTCTCTTGTGGGCCTCCTCTTTGGCTTTTTCTTCTCTTTCATGGGCCTCCTCTTTGGCTTTTTCTTCTCTTTCATGGGCCTCCTCTTTGGCTTTCTCTTCTCTCTTGTGGGCCTCCTCTTTGGCTTTTTCTTCTCTTTCATGGGCCTCCATTTCAAGTTTTTTAATTTGAAGCAGTCTCTGATGTTTTCTTTCATTTTCTTCTGCTTCTAGTTTGGCCAGTTCTATTTTGTTAGCTACTTCTTTGGTAGTCATTTTCCTGTTTTCTTGTGCTGGGTCACACCCCTCTGCAGATGACTGAAACTGGGATGTACTTAGCTCTGGCTGCTGCTGAGTTAACAGAGACTTTTTAACAAGCTACTCCCGAGGATGTAAAAAGAAAAAAAACAATTCAGCTTGTAAATTGCCTTTACCAGTCAAAGTTTGCTCGCTTTGAACCCTTCTCTTAACAAAGGCCCTCGTTAAAAAAAACTTAACACCTCTGCCTTCAGGCAAGGAGAGATAAGATATGCATCTACCTTCAGCTCTGCTTTCCAAGCAGCTAGAAGGAAAAAAAAATCTCTTACTGGCTTTTGGGTTTAAAACGATCTCCACCGCTCTGCCACCATGTCAAGGCTGTATCCCCACTTTGAACTTTAGGGTACAAATGTAGGGGCCTGCATGAGGACTTCTAAGCTTAACTACCAGCTTAGTTCTGGTCCGCTGCCACCATTCCCTACCCTGGGAAGCTTTTAGAAAACCTCTCACCAATTCCCTGGTGAATACAGATCCAAACTCCTTGGATCTTAAACAAGGAGAAATTGATCCTTCCCCCCTCCTTCCTTTCACCAACTCCTGGTGAATACAGATCCAAACCCCCTTGGATCTTAAAACAAGGAGAAATCAATCAGGTTCTTAAAAAGAAGGCTTTTAATTAAAGAAAAAGGTAAAAATCATCTCTGTAAAATCAGTATGGAAAATAACTTTACAGGGTAATCAAACTTAAAGAACTCAGAGGACTCCCCTCTGTCTTAGGTTCAAAGTATAGCAAACAAAGATAAACACTCTAGTAAAAGGTACATTTACAAGTTGAGAAAACAAAGTAAATCTAGGACGCCTTGCCTGGCTTTTATTTACAATTTTGAAATAAGAGAGACTTGTTTAGAAAGATGGGGAGAACCTGGATTGATGTCTGGTCCCTCTCAGTCCCAAGAGCGAACAACCCCTTAAAAACAAAGAGCACACACAAAAGCCTTCCCCCCCCCCAAGATTTGAAAGTATCTTGTCCCCTTATTGGTCCTTTGGGTCAGGTGTCAGCCAGGTTACCCGAGCTTCTTAACCCTTTACAGGTAAAAGGATTTTGGAGTCTCTGGCCAGGAGGGATTTTAGTACTGTACACAGGAGAGCTGTTACCCTTCCCTTTATAGTTATGACAGTCCCCAACAGCGAAAGTCCATATTTTTCATAAACAGAAAACACTACTGTACTTTACCCCTGGAGGCTGTGCGTAATGGAGTGTATGTCCCTCGCTGGCAAATAAAGGGTTAACAGGAGACTAAGGGCCCAATTAGTCCATTCCATGGCACCTGGAGGAGACACGTAATTAAGGAGCAGACCGGCTGAGGAGAACTAGACTGGGGAATAAAGGAAGGACTGCAGGGCCAATGAGGGAGATTAGTACATCCACAAGAATATCCAATTTTGTAGTTGTCACGACAGCCAAACTAGTAGCAATTATTCTAGCACTAAATTGGATCTGGATATACATCCAGCAGTGGTGGTTACTTTTTCAGATTCAATCTCAGGCCTTATGACAATTAAGTGTTTCTCAGTACACAGAAGTGATCTAATCAATGAAATTATATTACTAACAGAGCTAGTACAGAAGGGGATACCTGTAGCATTAGCTTAGATCCCAACACATATTAGGATAACAGGAAACAAAATGGTGGACAAATGAGCTAAAAACACTATAAGAAATGGAAAGATTGACCTAGAAATGCCCTTGAGTACAGAGGAATTCAAAAGTCTTGTACAGAAAAATGTAAAAGAGGAATGGCAAAAAGGTTGGATTAATGAAGAGAGAGGAAGAAGATTTTTTGAATTGTGCCCTAGAGCTGAGGATAATGACATACGTCAGGGCCTAGATAGGAAAAATGAAGTGATTTTCTTTAGAGAACTAACTGACCATTGTGGCTCAAAAATAAATCTTTTTTTTTGAATAAATAGACATAAAGATGGACGATATGTGCTTTTTAAAGTGGAAGAAGCAGTGCATCACCTTTTATAGGTATCTAAAGGCTTGGATAAAGACCGGGAAAAGCTTTCTGAGGAATTAAAACATCTTAAGGCAACAAAAATTACTACATGTTATTTAGTAAAAATATTGGGGAAGTGGGGTCCTATTAGAAAGGTGTTGTTACATTACCTGAGGGACACATGGCAGGGTGAGAGAACATAAGCCGCTAAGTATTTAGGAATTATAATTGGCTATAGACTATCCAGTCAAGTCTTCTTAGAAAGAAAGAAATTAGAGGGCTGGGGTAGAGAGATTATACCCTGGGATTAGGCCTGAAAGGAGAGAGCAGCAAAAGTGAAGGGGTTCTAGGCAGCTGCCAGAGAGACTACGAGAGCCATTGAGGGATCATAAGAAACAGACCTTAGCTGCTTAGCCCAAGGGCCTTGGGCTGGAACCCAAACGAGAGGGTGGTGTGAGCCTCAGGAAGGGGGCAAAGACTATTGATCCCAGACCGGAGCTGAAGGCCTGCTATGTGGTCACCAAGACTTCAGGTTTTCATTTGGACTTATTTGGTGACCCAAAAAGGGGACTGAACTGAAAGGTGCCCAGGCCAGAGGGCTAGGATATGGAAGACACAGACTGCAGCATAACTAGAATGGAGGGAATAGGGGGTGCTAGAGGCAAAGGACTCCTGCAATGCCATTACTTGACGCCAGAGGTGCTTTGGTGGCGTTACTGCTTACATCCTACAAATCACATTAAGTGTTGTATTTTGAAGAGTAAATCTTCACTCAATTAGGCAACATTTGTTTTCTGACACTGATGATGATTTTTATTTATATAATGATGGTAAGGACTGAACTTAAATCAGCAAAGCAAGAACATTCAAAATTATGGCTGGGACTCCATCTTTAATGCAATCAGTTCTGCTTACATCCTGCAGCATCTAGAGCTTCAGCTCACTCATTAGGTTTGGTATCACTTGTAATACAGCACAACATATTAAAAACTGAGTTACAATCCTACCTTTTTCAATTTCCTACCTTGCATGAGTAGTTAAACCTTCAGAGTAACTTTATTGGGGAGCTTTTATTAAATCAGTTTGTTTACTGAATAGTATACAGCTCCCAGAACACCTGGATTTTGAGGGACAGGCCAAGACTCTGAATTCTGAGTCCCCTCAACCCATGTTGTACAATCAAACGCCTGAGAAATCCACAACCAAAAAGATTCTCATGCTCCCCCTTAATGACAGAGGGGAAATTCGATGGGGCAGATGAGGGTATGGATAAAGGATATGTTCTCCTTTTCTTGCATCTGTGGGGCTGGGTGTTTGATTTCTCAGCTTCCAGGGACAGCCCCATCCTTGTCTGACATACTAGCGGGAGAATTTGCAAACTCCTTGGTTCCAACAAAGCATTGGGCTTTTGAATTTGTTTGCTCTTCTCCCTACATTTTGACAAATGAGGAGTCAGCTCACATGGAATTCTGAATCTGGTTTGGTAGCATATGGCAATGGGGTAGCATCCCTTTAAATTGTCTTCACTGCCAAATTCTCCTTTTCTTGTCTGCATCCCAGGTGGAGTTCCCACGGACATCTATGGAGAGTCAGAGCATAGAATATGCAGTAGAGATTTGCAGTGTAGATCATCAGGGAGAAATTTGCCCTTGGCTTGGTGCATGTGTGATTCATCATAACTGGCATTTCAGATGTTCTGGGTTATGGCCTACTTTAACGTGTGTTACTCACAGAGAATGAGTAAAGTATTTCAGAGGCTGATAAAAATTCACTGAAACAATATTTTGTCCTACAAAGGGGGGAAATGCTTTTTAAAAAACAGATCTCTTTGAAACTCTTGTATTGATTAAATCTCACCTAGGGTCTTATTCAAAGTCCATTGAAGTCAATGGAAAGACTTACACAGACTTCAATGGGCTCTGGATCAGACTTTAATCCCTGACTGAAATAGACTGGGTTTTTCTTCTCTATATAAAGGATTGTCTAATGACAAAATGGGACTATGCCAATGAGCCAGTGCTGCCAGGTCAAATGTATTGCTGGGTAAAATGAGAGGAAGGATGGAACTGAGGTTAAGGTATTCTATGAAAACTAGAGATATGCCTTCAATCCCTGGCTGCATTCCACACTTCCTGTGTGACCATGGGCAAGTCGCAAAGGCCTTTATTCAGCAAAGCATGTATTCAAGCACATGTCTAAGCACTCTGTTGAATCAGGACCTTCGATCTCTCTGGGCCTGATGCAAAGCCCACTGAAATCAATGGGAGTCTTTCCATTGATTTGTATGGGCTTTGCATCAGGTCCTCTGAAGCTCAGTTCCCCAGCTGTGAAATGCAAATAACCACAGCATTTCCTTTCTTTCACCATTTGTCTGTGTGGCTGTTCGTCCCTACCAGAGCACTCTCTAGCATCTGTTGTGCACCCATGCAGGTCCCACCAGTTACCACTTAAACTTTTCTTCCAACTCAAATACAAAGGACATCAGGGCTCTTTCATTGGGTCACAGGGCATCTCTTCACACTGCCCATAGTTCAACAGAATGTCCCTAAGGAACAACGTGGACCAGGCTGATGTGATTCTTTTCCACCCATTGTCTGTCCCAGCCATTCCACAGACTTGTAGTCTGCTTATTGCTGAACAGCAGGACACCCTCAGGTCCTTTGCTTCCTGATGTCATCTTATCAAAATAAATCTTTACAGAATCTTTGCCATCCAAAGATTAACTTCTAAAGCCCAACCCTGCCTGAGCCCCTGCTCCAGGCAGTACTAGCTCCAAGGAGAACCAGTCAACCCCCTACTCTCTGGTAGCACTCCTTGTCTTATATTCCCTCTCAGCCTCCACCCCAGCTCATTAATCAGCCACAGGTGCACCCCTCTGGGATCAATTGGCTCCTCTGAAGAGCCAGTCACTAGGCATATGTGTTGGCACATGCCCTTTTAAAGGGACCATGCACGTTATGACAGTCTGTCATTTCTATTTAGAGTGTAAGCTCTTTGGACAGGGACAGACTCTCATGATGTGTATGTACTGCACTGAACACAAGGAGACCTTCAATCTACTTGGGCACTACCACAATACAAATACAATTTATAACAATAGCAAGATTTATAATAGCATACGGCTGACACTGTCTTCTAAATGCAAGTGAAACTTGTCTGTACATACACAATGTATATTTCCTCCCATTTTCCAAGAATTAGACATTTTGGGCTCAATCCTGCAAGGAGATAAGCAACTCCTGAAAGGTTTGAAGCCCCAGTTTAGCAAAGCACTGAAGCACAGGCTTAACTTAAGTAAATGTGTAGTTCCATCAAAATCAACAGTAGTTGAGGTTGTCAGCCCTTCCAGGAGTTACTCAGCACCTCACAGGATTGAACCCTTTACACATGTTTATAAAACTGCAAAAATCTCAAAGGAGATGAGAACTGGATCAAAAACTGGTCCTTTCTATCTCACCTTTATAAAATAATATATCTATGTGCGCTTCTTTTTAACCACATATTGTACATAATCATGAACATCAGCAAGAGGAAATTAATAAAACATTAGCACTTTGATCTTTAATGCTCTCAGATAAAACCAGGTTCTACAGGAGAAAAAAGAAACCCATATATGCACTTGCCTGCTTATACTGCAAATGAAAGGCTGAGATAAGAGATTCCAAAAGGTAAATAGAAAGTAAAATGTTTATCATGCAAATGAGTTTCAATAATATAGAGGATATTTATCTGGACTGCATGTGGCTGCAATTCTCTACAATGAGGACAGGTCTCTCTTTTGTAAACAGCATGGTATTAAGGCAATGGCAGCCATCGGAATGGTTTATACACTGGAAATGCAAGATAAAGATAAAATATATGGATTAAGAGATGCATTCTATTTTAATCTTGTTAAGGTATAGGAGGTGGAGAAAATAATCTTTACGTTCAGGCAATCCCACCAAGCTCAAATGATGGTTATACTTCTTAGAGTGTATGTTTCCAATTTTTAGTGCTACTTAAATGGTCTTAAGCTGCTAGTATTTTATATGTATTTTAAATATCAACTGATGATGGGAATACAGTATTCTTATTGGATAATAAAATTCTAAAGGGCTACAATAATCAAACTTGGACCATCATTATAAATTGAAATTAGGGATTCCCAATTATAATTCTCTACCAAATTCTTCTACATAAAAACACATTTTATGGACATAGCCTTATTCTACAGGTTCATATTGATGCTGTTCAATAACCCTAAGCCTGGTCTACAATGGGAGGGGGAGGGAGAAAGGGGATCGATCTAAGTTATGCAACTTCAGCTACGTGAATAACTCACCGCGGTGTCTTCACTGCAGTGAGTCGACTGCTGCCACTCCCCCATCGACTCTACCTGCACCTCTCGCGGCGGTGGAGTACAGGAGTTGACGGGAGAGCACTCGGGTCAATTTATCGCGTCTAAACTAGACGCGATAAATCGACCCCCGCTCGATCGATCACTGCCCACCGATCCGGCGGGTAGTACAGACATACCCCTAGAAAGAGTAGTGTCAGCGCTTGCATTAAAATGTCTTTGGTATATTTAGAGACTTAAATAACTCGGTTGTAAAATTTTTACTCTGGACTACCAGAAATGTGTAAGGTTTAGGGCCTGGTCCAAAGCCCATTGAAGCCAATAGAAAGAGTTACAATTACTTTAATGAGCTTTGGAACAGGCTGTAAATGTATAAGTTTCCAAATTTAATAATTGTTCTGGAACATATGCAAAATCCCAGATATCCCCAACCCCATAGTCACTACACATAGAGCTGAGCAAATAATTGATTTTTCTGGTTCTGTAGCCAAATCTAAAACATCCCCAAAGGGTTCATTTCAGGTCAAGCCAAAGTGGAAATTTTTTGTTTTTTTCTCACTGAAAAAACTGCAAATTTTAGTTTTGTTCACTAAAACAATTTTTCCTGATTTTTCATTTAGTTTTCAGGTGTTTTTACCCTTTTAAAAATAAATCTAGATAAATTATTAAATGAAATGTCCTTTCAAAATGAAAAGTCAAAATGTATTGTTTCAACATTTAAAAAATATCATTATTTTGGTCAAAACTATTCGCCAAATTTGTCCAAATTCACAAATAGTTTCAGTTTCCCCCAAACTGCATTGTTTTTGATAAATAAAATTATAATTTGCTCTAATTATGTTCACATTTATTCAATTCGGGTTTTTTGAAAATTGATCCAGAACATTTTTGTCTGTGAATTCTCAGCATCTCTCTTAATTACTTCCACACGCAAGAGCCATGAATATATGAAAAACAGAACTACAGGTGGAAATCTTGAAAGACACAAATGAGTGATAGGCATGCACTCCGACTGAAAATCTAGCAGTTTAGAACCTAACTCCCATTAGTGTCTTTAAGAATTGCCCTTCCAGTGACTTACAATGCTTAAACATCTATATCTCAAAAGCAGCTTACATTATTTAGGTGCAACACACGGTCTTTTGGAATTCAGTGGAAGTTTTTCCATTGACTTCAGTGGGATCAGGAGTTAGAGTCCAATCCACAGACCAGAAACCTGTACATTTCAGATTGAATTCAATGGGAAATTTACCAGTATATGGACTACAGAGCAACCCTTTGTTAATAATGATCCATCAGGAACTAGCAACTCAAATTATGAAAGTGAGTTTTCAGCGTACAGCTGTATAGAAGGGAAATGTAACTAATGGATAAATAAAACCAGGCATTAATTATGCAATAAGAATTAACAGAAGGTGGTCTATGTAATATGATAATCATAACCCTTGGGCCATAATAGTAAAAGAGAAAAAAGTCAGAATAGAGTCACTACTGAGTATTAAGCTTTTGATTATATTTTAATTACACCTACTATTCTGGGTACACAGAACATTCTCCATTAATATGATACAGGCTTTAAAAATATTATAGATACACTTGTACAACCAGCTTTCAAAAGAATCTCTGCACTTCTGGTCATAAGTGGAACTGAGCACTTCAGAAAAATGAGCACTTCTGGCTCATATAGTAGAACCTCACCAATCCACACTTAGCTAAACAACAAGCATACAAAATCACCCAGTCAGCATGAACACACCCAGAACCGCTATGTTCCCTAGCTCTTCACAGAGATTTAAAAGTAGGTGATTTCTTAAGGTCACGCCTTACCAAATGTCATTATTTTCACAACATATAATAAAGTACATTTACTATGTAAAAAGCAACAGAGGGTCCTGTGGCACCTTTAAGACTAACAGAAGCATTGGGAGCATAAGCTTTCGTGGGTAAGAACCTCACTTCTTCAGATGCAAGTAATGGAAATCTCCAGAGGCAGGTATAAATCAGTATGGAGATAACGAGGTTAGTTCAATCAGGGAGGGTGAGGTGCTCTGCTAGCAGTTGAGGTGTGAACACCAAGGGAGGAGAAACTGCTTCTGTAGTTGGATAGCCATTCACAGTCTTTGTTTAATCCTGATCTGATGGTGTCAAATTTGCAAATGAACTGGAGCTCAGCAGTTTCTCTTTGGAGTCTGGTCCTGAAGTTTTTTTTGCTGTAAGATGGCGACCTTTACATCTGCTATTGTGTGGCCAGGGAGGTTGAAGTGTTCTCCTACAGGTTTTTGTATATTGCCATTCCTGATATCTGACTTGTGTCCATTTATCCTCTTGCGTAGTGACTGTCCAGTTTGGCCAATGTACATAGCAGAGGGGCATAGCTGGCACATGATGGCATATATAACATTGGTGGACGTGCAGGTGAATGAGCCGGTGATATTGTAGCTGATCTGGTTAGGTCCTGTGATGGTGTTGCTGGTGTAGATATGTGGGCAGAGTTGGCATCTAGGTTTGTTGCATGGGTTGGTTCCTGAGTTAGAGTTGTTACGGTGCGGTGCGTGGTTGCTGGTGAGAATATGCTTAAGGTTGGCGGGTTGTCTGTGGGGGAGGACTGGCCTGCCTCCCAAGGTCTGTGAAAGTGAGGGATCATTGTCCAGGATGGGTTGTAGATCACTGATGATGCGTTGGAGAGGTTTAAGCTGAGGACTGTAGGTGAAGTTGTCCCGTTGCCATCTGTGAAACTGCTCAAATGCTCAAAGTTACTCATGTGCCTAAGTTTTTGCTGGGCTGGGGCGTTCTTCGGAGGGCCTGACTTAGGGTGAGACCCTGGCCCCATTGAAGAGAATGTCAAAACTCACATTGACTTCAGTGGGCCAAGTATTTCGCCCTTACTATTGGACGTAGAGTTTATGACCAGGCAGAAACTCGTTATGGGATCTCCATGGGACTCCACCTGATAGTTAAACTCTCTGCCAAGTACACTGAGTCCTTGAAGGATTGAACCCTTTGGCTATGCCTACACGACGAGCTAGGGGTGTGATTCCCCTACTCGTGTGCACATACTTGCATTAGCTGTCATTGAGCTAATGTAAGTACAAATAGCTGTGTAGCTTGGCTGAGCTATGCCAAGTATGAATCCACCTGAAACTGGTGGGTATGTACTTGGCATGGCTCGGCCCTGCCTCTGCTGTTGCTACCAGTGCTATCATAGTAACGTTGCTATTCACACTCACACTAGCTTGCTGAGAGCTAGTGTGGGTATGTGAACTTGAATAGGGGAATCACATCCCTACCTCGTAGTGTAGATATAGCCTTATACTTTTAACCCTTCGTGGTGCAAAGACCATCCTTTCTCTGCAATGTTCTGTATAGGGACAAGCCACTGTCTCAGCAAATAACAAACAATAATAATTATGATAATTTTTGGTCTCAGTATGTGGAACCGCCTTTCTGCTGTTATCAGTAGGAATTCCATATCTAGTGAGTTGATAGAACCAGGCTTATGAGAGTTAAAGCAATGGGCACATGTGCAGTACATTCTCCCCAAAGAAAATGTTTCAGGGCTCAATCCTACACTCCTCAGTGAACATTTTGTCAGAGTAGGAAGTACAGGATTGACTCTTCATCACAGCAAATAAGTAAGAGCCATCCCAGGCTACTGCGTAAATATTATGCCTTTTCTGTGTGATTATGATTTGGAGAGTGAGACTAGACTTCAGAAAATGCCTCTGTGTGTGTGTGTATATATATATATATATACACACACATTTATTTTAAACCCTGGTTGGGATGTTTCCAACAGAGCCATTTGGACTCTGGTAACTTTTCACAAAAGATTATTTTTTCAACAAATCTTGAAAAAAGGCAGTTTGCATTTTAAACAGCAATCTACATTGAATTTGTTACTTCCATACGAGTATTTAATACTGTTGGCTCCGTAAGTCAATTAATTATCTTCTTACCTGTATATGATTATTTACTGGTGATGGTTGGTCATTGTTATGTGACTATACATTTAATTAATTCCCACGGAGCCTAGAGCTTTCTATATGGAATCTTGAATTTCTTTTCTTTGTTGCCTTGCACATCAATATTAAAGTTATCTTAATATAGTAGAATCCCATTAATAAGCAATGATTGTGAGAGATCAGTTGCAAAATACTGAATATGGAGAATTTTTTCCAGTGCAAAGGCCCTGAACAAGGCCTTATAAAGTGGTTAAGCTCTCAAAATAAGACTCAGTTGGCACATAGGCCTTGGACACAGGGAAGCATTTAACCCTATGTGATCTAACACTAAAAAAGCAGGAAAAATGCATCCCAACATGTACTTGATTTATTTTGTTTAACTGTCATTTAAGTTGATACTACATAGTAAATATCAGAGGGGTAGCCGTGTTAGTCTGAATCTGTAAAAAGCAACAGAGGGTCCTGTGGCACCTTTAAGACTAACAGAAGTATTGGGAGCATAAGCTTTCATGGGTAAGAACCTCACTTCTTCAGATGCAAGTAATGGAAATCTCCAGAGGCAGGTATAAATCAGTATGGAGATAACGAGGTTAGTTCAATCAGGGAGGGTGAGGTGCTCTGCTAGCAGTTGAGGTGTGAACACCAAAGGAGGAGAAACTGCTTCTGTAGTTGGATAGCCATTCACAGTCTTTGTTTAATCCTGATCTGATGGTGTCAAATTTGCAAATGAACTGGAGCTCAGCAGTTTCTCTTTGGAGTCTGGTCCTGAAGTTTTTTTGCTGTAAGATGGCGACCTTTACATCTGCTATTGTGTGGCCAGGGAGGTTGAAGTGTTCTCCTACAGGTTTTTGTATATTGCCATTCCTGATATCTGACTTGTGTCCATTTATCCTCTTGCGTAGTGACTGTCCAGTTTGGCCAATGTACATAGCAGAGGGGCATTGCTGGCACATGATGGCATATATAACATTGGTGGACGTGCAGGTGAATGAGCCGGTGATATTGTAGCTGATCTGGTTAGGTCCTGTGATGGTGTTGCTGGTGTAGATATGTGGGCAGAGTTGGCATCGAGGTTTGTTGCATGGGTTGGTTCCTGAGTTAGAGTTGTTACGGTGCGGTGCGTGGTTGCTGGTGAGAATATGCTTAAGGTTGGCGGGTTGTCTGTGGGGGAGGACTGGCCTGCCTCCCAAGGTCTGTGAAAGTGAGGGATCATTGTCCAGGATGGGTTGTAGATCACTGATGATGCGTTGGAGAGGTTTAAGCTGAGGACTGTAGGTGATGGCCAGTGGAGTTCTGTTGGTTTCTTTTATGGGCCTGTCTTGTAGCAGGAGGCTTCTGGGTACACGTCTGGCTCTGTTGATTGGTTTCTTTATTTCCTTGTGTGGGTATCGTAGTTTTGAAAATGCTTGGTGAAGATCTTGTAGGTGTTGGTCTCTGTCTGAGGGGTTGGAGCAGATGCGGTTGTACCTCAGTGCTTGGCTGTAGACGATGGATCGTGTGGTGTGTCCGGGGTGGAAGCTGGAGGCATGAAGGTAGGCATAGCGGTCAGTGGGTTTTTGGTATAGGGTGGTGTTAATGTGGCCATCGCTTATTTGTACTGTGGTGTCATAAACTCTACGTCCAATAGTAAGGGCGAAATACTTGGCCCACTGAAGTCAATGTGAGTTTTGACATTCTCTTCAATGGGGCCAGGGTCTCACCCTAAGTCAGGCCCTCCGAAGAACGCCCCAGCCCAGCAAAAACTTAGGCACATGAGTAACTTTGAGCATTTGAGCAGTTTCACAGATGGCAATGGGACAACTTACGTGCTCCAAGTTATGCAGGAACTTAAGTGCTTTGCTGGGTTTAGCCCTTTTTTTTTTTCAAAAATTCTACTGAAGTATAAATAATTCCACTGCAGAATGCATGGTTTGCTTTTATAAAAATGCAATGCTGGCCATTAAACTTTATTACAAAATAACGGGACAAATCTGCCCTGACTTATGCAACCCAGCTGAGGAACTAGGGTTGTATAGGATGACAAGTCCTGCAGGATTTGGCCAGCTGTTTGCTAAATTTGGGCCCAAGAAAGCTGTCCCCATTCAAGCAAAATTGCAGTCACAATGAAAGGTTTGGATCAGAGATGCTGACTGGCCAGTGGGGAAGACGACTCTAAAAGTTTCTGATGTTTTTCCTGGTCTGCTGCTTGTGTTTGCTAAGTGGAGCTTGGAGGAAAACCTCATAAGTCTAGACCTCTGATCAGAAAATTCAGAAAGCATTCACATGTCTGCTATCCATTCAGTCACATATATTAACTTATGTTGTTTCTGCCACAGTTGTTACTAAGGAATCATTTGGAAACACAGGAATGCTGTTCTCATTACAGAAACTCTGCCATTTATTCACTAGCTTCTGCTGACAGCCTGCTGCTAACACTCCACAATGGACAATAGATGCTGCTGAAATAAGGACACCACCAATAATTCAACATAAACTCTGGCCAGTTTATTAACAATCCTTTTCATCAAACCTATTCATTCTCCAGAGCTTTGATTAAAACAGACTCACTGTGTAGGCATGGAGTTACCAGGTGCTTTTGATTTGTTACATTTCATCCTCGGATACATTCTTATAGTAGCATGGACTTAATGAGAGAGTCATCCACAATAAACTGCAGGATAGGGTCCATTTTGGCTAAAGCCATGGCATAGTCCCACCTGTTTATACAAATTACTCATAATTAAAGTGCTTGCTAAAATAATATGGTGTGATAGAGAACCATGCAAAGCAGATATGGATTGGCCTGTATCTTTCAATGAAGAACAATATATTTTCTTTTAAAAATGTTCTGCTCTATGTTTGATGTTAAGAAAGGATGTTTAAAACAGTGCTTGGAGCCTGTTGCAAGAACTAACATTTAGCATGCATATGATATCGTTGATAAAGATATACCTTGATAGAAATGGTAGTAAATAACGGAGTTTTTGCTATAGCATAGTGATACTGACAAATTCTTTATTTAGAACTTACCTAATATTTTCCAGGCATATCAATCCTGTTTTATACAAAATTAATAGTTTTTCAAGCCATGTTTTCTTCATTACAGAAAATATTTCAAACAGATTATAGACTCATAGAATGTAGGGTTGGAAGGGACCTCAAGAAGTCATCAAGTCCATCCCCCCTGTGCTGTGGCAGGATGAAGTGTACCTAGACAACCCCTCACAGGTGTGTTTATCCAACTTGTTTTTAAAGTTCCCAATGATGGGGACTCCACAACTTCCCTGGGAAGCCTATTCCATAGCTTATTTCATTGTCATTTTTATTACAGCATAGAAGGCCTTATTCATCAGTTTGGTGGAACTGGTGCATTACAAGCATAGTAATGCATATATGGACAGGACATACCATCCTTCTCTATGGCCTTGTTCCTACAAAAAGTTTCCACTGCATGTACACAATAAAATAAAGACATTAGGTGCAATTTTATGTTGGGGATAGTCTAGATGACTTAAATACATTTTTTCTGTACTAACTGCTATCAGCATCTTGTTTGCTTCAACAGGAACATCGAGATTTTCATTCACAGTGAGCCATCTATTCCAGTACCTTGTTTCCGGTGCTAGATAATTCACAGGAAGGTGCAAGGACCCCAAAGTTAACAATTATGGAGTAATCTGCCCATAAGAAACTCTTTCATGAACCTCTCGGCTAGTAGTTAGTCTATGTCCTGAAGCATTAAGGTTAATAATATATAGAGATATACCTATCTCATAGAGCTGGAAGGGACCCTGAAAGGTCATCGAGTCCAGCCCCCTGCCTTCACTAGCAGGACCAAGTACTGATTTTGCCCCAGGTCCCTAAGTGTCCCCCTTAAGGACTGAACTCACAACCATGGGTTTAGCAGGCCAATGCTCAAACTACTGAGCTATCCCTCCCTATGGAAGGTTCACATCTCTTCCAAAGTTATTTTTTCCCTGTGTAATATAACTGTGGATATTATAATCCATCTAAATATCCAATACCATATGAATGTTGGGTAGGTGTAACAGAGCATTTTGTCCCAACTTGTCTAATATAATTTTGTAACAATAATATAGTTATAATACAAATTTAAATTATAATGCAAAGAACTTTGCAACTATAGCCAGATCCTCAGTTACTGTAAATCATTGTAGTCAATAAAGCTACAATAACTTAAACTGGCTGAGGTCCTTGCTTTGTCCCTACAAGCAGAAGTGCTGCCATATTTCAGGCAGAACAAAGCAAAATAGTTTGCCATAGCTTGTGAAACTGACTAGCCAGAGGGGCCCTTTAGGAGAAAAGAGACAAATTCCTGCCCTGGATAGCTTGCAGTTACAGATACAGTAGACCTATGTGGAATGGGAAGGCAGGCAAAGGGAAATGGTTCTCAAGAATCACAATAAAAATAATGAGTGAAATCCTGGTCCAATTGAAGTCAACAACAGAACTCCCATTGATTTCAGTGAATCGGGATTTCATCCAGAGTCATGTTAGTGCATGTCAGTGCAAATCACATCAGTTCTGATAGCGTTAAGTAAACACAGATGTAGGGCAATATGGAACTGGTAGTTAGCATAGGCCAGGAAATCTACAGTGAAAAGAAGGATGCCATTAGGCATAGGGAGCAGCAAGAGGATTACAGAGCACGAATACATTTTTTGGCAGCGCACTTACATCTGCAAATCTGCCTCTTCCCACCCACAAAGAGCTTGAAAAGGGGTAATTTGGAACAATTCCAGAAAAATGATGCAACAGGGGGTTTGTCAGTGCCTTGTAGTTAAAGGCTGCAACAAACTTTGCAGAATAAAGACCAGGAAATGAGACTGCATCATCTTTGCGAGAAACGTCAGATTTTCCCTTTCCAGATAATATGGTAAATTCTCCCTCGACCTTCCTTTCTTAAGAAAACAATGAGTTCAGTCTTGCAAAAGAAAACCAATAGCAGAGTTAATCATCCTGTAACAACTGGTATATCAACAACTACTAAAATGGCAGGGCTCTATTAAGATATATTGCCATTCAGGGGAAAGAACATGTAAGTTATATGAGGTTTAGATAGCATTTCGCTGCATACATGTAATTGTACACCATAGAGTGACATCAGCTGGAAAATTCAGCTCAAAGAAAAAGTCAATTCTTCATCAGTTCTCCCAGACATTTCAATATTTTGTCATCTCTGATTTCAGCCTCAGTTGGAACGAGGAAAAGTTACGTGAACATTTTTCAAAGTTAAGGAAACCTTGGATCAGGGATTGTTTGAATATGGGGCAAAGTTCTGGTCCGAGTCAAATTTTAGCCAGACCAGTTCACCAATCCCTAATGATAACACTTGGCCTCCATATCTTAATGGGAACCATCACGAATCCTCCTTATTCCATCCTCTTTGATCTTCTATTCTTATAGCTCAGTATTGTGATGCTAATTTTGGCCAGATTCTTACAACAAATAGTATGTTACTCCACGAGTAACCTCATGGAAGTCCATGGTCCCATTAAAGTCAATAAGGCCATTTGTGCAGTCATCAGGTACTACTCAAAATGAGTAAGAGTGTCAGAATCAAACATTCTTTAATCAGTGAAAGTAATCTTTGCTGAATGCTATGATGCATGCCCTTGCTCCAGGACTGAAAATGCAGCCCATATGCAGCTCAGAATTCCCACTGGAAAGTGACAGATTGGAAGCAATGCACAGATCATGGTATCCCATTTAGCAGTGCTAAGCACTATCACTAAGCCAGTGGACTGCTTCCCCCCCTGCGGCGCACGGAGTGGAAACTTTTAGTTCATTAAAACTGTGGCTTTGATTAATCTAGCTGTAAATTACAATACCAGCCTTTTTAAAGTACATAACTTATTCCTTGCATGTATATTTTACATAACATAGATTATGAATTAATAGAGCTACATCTTTAGATAAAGGGATGGAAAGTAAATGTCAGCAGATGATAATATTCCCTACATCTACATAGCTGCTTGTGTTGAATCTCTATAACCTTCACCCAAGGCTAGATTTGGCAGGGAAAGCTGTAACTTATAAAACTGTCTAAGGTAGTGTGGACGATAAATAGCTACCATAATTAGTTCATAGTCATTATCAGCTTTCTTCAACATGTGGATCCTTATCCAAAACCTTGACATCAATGGATCTTGGATCAGGCCTGAATTTCCATAACTGGTGTTCCCTGGTTGTAACTCAGGGCCAAATACAGACAATTGTTTTACTAATTTTTAACCAGGGAAGGTGGGGAGTTCTCAGCCTTAGGTGCACTTTCAGCAGAATTTTTAAAAAGCATCAAGTGATAAAGACATTAGCAATTTTTTCATTAAACAAGACTGACAGTTTGCTACTGCATTCCACATCTGAGTTTGGTGGCACAGGTTTGAATTCATGTTACTAATGAATTTCCTAATCTCACCAATTTCATTTCCAGTTTGCATAAATCAAAATAACAAATTCTGTATTCAACGCCCCCATTTCATTTATTATTACTCCTCTGCTGCCCTGTGCCTCTACTGCTCTATCCTTAACTTCTCATTTCTTTTTTTATTTTTATATTAAGAACTTACACATATTCTCCTGCCAGATACAAACCATTTGATGCTGCTAAGATCACACACTGTCATTGTTATTGTTATCAGTATTAGTAATGGAATCATTATCATGCTCATCACTAAAAGACAAAGTTTCCTCACATACATTTCAAGGTATTTGATTTTCCCTATTTATATCCTCAGGAGGCATTTCGTCCTCCCTTGCTCGAGATGAAAATGCATCTTCCATAAGTAAATTGCCATTCTGGTCATTACTCAGCTTTGATTATTAATTTCTCTTTACTACTTTGCAGCCCAGGAAGCCAGATATATTTGCTGCTTTTAATTGGGTATTTGCTGCTTTTAATGCTTTTTGGGTACGTGACTTCAAAAGGATTTCTTTCCAATGCTAAAGGCCACATTGTGATTATGTGAGGCTGATATAACTCCCATTGAACTCGCTGGAACTGACATCAGTGGAGTTGAATCATGCCATCGGCTGGTTCTTGGAGGAAGAAGCCCTTGGAGGAATTCTGGATGAAGGTGCTCATTGGGACAAATACCTCGGCTCTCAAGGAAAATACTGCCTGACCCTTATCCAGGGTAAAAAGGGAAGCAAAGGTCCCTTATGCTCTTTTTTCCCTGTGCTCCCCCATACAGACGCAGCCCCAATTTAGCCCTATAAAAATATCAAAATCTTAATGGAATAAGTGAGTCATCCTTTTAGTATTTCATTTGGCCCATATTCTCTGTCTCATCTTTGCTTGTATTTATTATGTACTAGGTCCCATAGGTCTAGTTTGTGATTGTGTATGTTTATCTAGCACAGCTCAGCCATGACGCTGCACCATTAAAGACAGACTCTCTGTGTGTGTTCACAGCCAAAGTCTGGAGCTGCAGTTTTAGCTTGGCTAATGGGGTAAACCAGTGCCGCAGCCACTCCGGATTTATAGAGGGTTCAAAATTGTTAACACTTGAGTCCATCTCTCTTAAAAGGTTCATGTTGGCTTTATGGATGGATAAATATTCAGGGTTCCCCCGAAAGTTAAGTTCAAATCCTGCAAAGATTTATATACATGTTTAACTTTATATATGTGAATAGTTCCATTGACTTCAATGGAACTACTCACTCATAATGTTAAGCACATCTTTGTATGTCCTTGCAGGATGATGGCTTTAGTTCACACAGCTTCCTTCCTTCCTATCACTGTTTAGGTGTTCCATTGTTATGACAATATTTTCTTGATTATATATAAAAGGTATTTTCCTCCTACATCCGCACTTCTTTGGGGACCAGTTTTCTGATCTCGCTAGACACATGATGCTCCCCTTAACAAGTGTCATTGTTGCCACTGGGTTAAGAAGAAATTTCTTCAATTAGGAGTTTATCCACTAGTAGTTAAAGAAGCTGGAACAATATTTATATTAGGGGTGCTGCTGATGGAAACCATGAATTTGATGTTTGTTATGACTCCTTCAAGGCATGGAGTGCGGCAGCATCCCCAGCACCACTGCTAGGACCAGCACGTACGTACAGAGTGCAGAATACCTGAGAAAAGAATTTGACCACATGTAAGGGTTCTGCCATCCTGCATCTGCCCTGTTGCTTTTCATTCACAAAGAAAGTGCCCTGATGATGAACTACCTGATGTGCGAGTTGTAAGTGGCTTTTTAAAATTTCACTCAACTTTACTTAATGGGTTTTGTGCATTTGTAACATTAAGGAGTCACATTACTGAACATTAGTTTCAGTGATGTTCTGCTAACATTACTGTGCAGCTATTTGTTACCACGTGGAAAGAAAGCAAATGAGTGGGCTTGCTTCCCACACATTGCTGGTGCTGCTTTATTCTTTTCCCCTTGTACAACACGAGATGTGGCATGCATGCTTTTCAATTATATTGTAGGCCAAAGACAGTTGGAACTCTTTGGAAAACTGAGTGCTTCTAAATGCTTAGCCTGGGATTATTATACCTGCATAGGGAATTTGGATACCTGATTCCCATTAATCCCTTAGGCAGCTTTGAAATTCTTAGCCTTAGTATATGAAGTTTCCCTGGATATCAAATGTTTTTATTGCCCATACAACAGCCAGCCAGCCACCAATGTGGTGGCTAGACTGACCTATTTCACTTTATGTAATGCACTTATGTAGCTTTGTAAACACTATGCAAATATTATCTAATCATCCCATCTGGACTGGTTGTAGAGGAGAAATTCAGTCTGGAGCCTTTCCCCAAAGCTTTTAACTGTATTTTTTCTTGATTTTTTTTTTCCCCAGAAAACCCAAGTAATTATTTTTAATGGTTTGGAAGATTATGTCTAGACACGCTGGGCAGCAATTTCATTTAAAAATGTGAGGGAAAGTCACTTAAAAGGTACAATACACAGCTGCACATTGCAACAGAAAAGCCATTATTACAAAGTAAGTAAGTCAAAAGAAAATTAAAGACAGAGCCCAAAATACACCACGAGCATAAAGGGTTGTAGTGCCATTGGGATCAAAGTCTTGTATGTCCCTTGGACACAAAGTAAATATAAAAGTTAAGAACTATAGTCATTGTAAAAGGAAGATTGTACACTTTCATTTGACAACGTCACTACAGGGATCTGAAGTTTGCAATTCATTAAATAACATTTTGCATTTGGTTCCATTTCATGGGAGTTCATATTTTCCTTGTATTTTGCTTTGAGCAAACCTAAAAATGTAAATTAAACACAGCACAAATTGGTTCAGTTTCACTCCAGAACTTATTCCTAAAAAAGCATGGGCAGGAAGGGATGTGCTCAAAAGTTTCATGTATGTGCTGAATCTTTGCACAATGCTGCAGCATGTTTCAGGTTTGTCATGAAACAAATCACATTTGGTAGATTTATACAGGTTCTCTTTGTGACTATACTGACTGATCTGCAGAGTAAGTAGGCTTCGCAGAATTCAATTTTTATTTTTTATAACTTTGATGGCTAATATCAATGTTTATTTAAGCATTTTAATTTTTGTAACCAGTATAAAATGTTTAAGTTTGCAAAAATTATGGGGGAGGGTGTCAGACAACAGGGGGCATAAGAAAATTATTTAATGACAGTAGGTGCTGAGATTCAAAACTTTCAAAGTTAAAGCTTTTAAATGGTTAATACACAAAATGTCAACATCGCATGTCAAAATGTACAATGCAAATATCCTTTAATCAAAGTCTAATAAGTTCTCAAGCAGCATTGTTTTATTTTGCCTCTCTATAAAAATTAGATCATCATCGATGGAAATATTTTTGTCTGTTTGTGGGAGGACTGTGAAATTGACTTTACTGACATTCACCAATAACAATCTTATCCTTCCAAATCTAAGAATAAGCTACATGCTAGTTAAATGGAAAAGGTTACACTGAAAGTATTGAAGCAAGAGACAAACTGAATACAGAACAGATATAAAAGCACTTTTCTCACTGCTCTCCTTTTCTTTATTTGTCTGTCTTTGTGTTATAAGCCACTAGAGCTGAATGCTAATAAGGCAAATCCAGCTAATAAACAAAACAATAATATCGTGCATTTACATAGGATAGTGCCTTTCATCCCAAAAGAGCTCAAGGACTTCATAAACTTAAAATGATGTATGAACTATTTCTTCATCCATCAATGGAATACAGCAAATACAATATGGTTTAACAGTGCACAACATTCTACAACCAGAAGGGTATCATATACCCAACTGAAATTGTAAAAAGAAATTGGGGCAACACTCCTCATGTTAGGAAAAATTGAATGACCATACATGAAAAGGACCTTAGTTTTATAGCTCAGTAGAAAGATGTCACCTCCAGAAACATGATGCCAGCTTAGCATCATGCTGGCATATTCGTTCAGTACTTACCAGCACCACTTTTTTGGAGCACCTAGATTTTTCTGGAGGTCTCCCATTTAACCATTGCCCAGGCATAAGCTTGCAAGGTATAACAGGATCACAGCAGAAGGTGGTTTGGCTGCAGATCATGCGCCATTATCCTCCTGGAAATTGGTAATGCCTAAATGTTACCTAGGCAGCTGGGAATTTCAATTCCCATCAACCTCCATTGCACCCCTGACATTTTCTGTCTCATCAACCTTCTGATGAGTTTAGTACATACTTTAATTTGATGCAGCATAATCCCAACATTTTTCTTTTTCAGTGTCTGATGTAGTTATTTATTACAATGAAATTAAATGCAGGAGAATGCAGTAATGATTCTTTTTTTAATGTATGCAAAATGATTTGTGAATTAATTGAGCAGTTAATTTCCCTTTTGTTTATCTTAGTAACCCAAAATGTGTCATAATTTGATGTCAACGTTACCACACATTCTGAACATGGAGTGGAAAGGATCCTTACCTACAGGCTGTCACATTAAGGATTAGAGAATCCTTATCAACTACAGAATGAATCGTCTATGGATAATGCCAGGGTAATGAAAAGTACATTTAAAGTGACTTTAAGACTGATAGCTTTTCAGGAGAATGGTTTAAATAACTTTTGTTTTTCTTTTTCTCTCCTTCTTCCACCCCCCCCCTCAAAAAATAAAAGCCTGTGGATTTAATACAAAATATTTACAGGGGTTTCAGCTGTCTACTTGCTATTCCTCTTGCTGTCTCCACACACAAGGGTTTTGAGGTAGCTATTTGTGCTACCTAAAGGAACATTTCTTTAAAAAAGCAGATGGTTGCGTTGTTCGTTTTATTGAACACACCGTAGGGAACACTAACAGCAAGTATAAAATACAAACTCTAAATTAGACGCGGAAGACTTTGTTCTTGTATATTTGGTCTAAACGTATCACGGAAATAGCTGTATTCATAATTTTGGAGAAGAGAGGAGGAAAAATATTGTGTCTTAATGAAGACAGACAACACGGAAAGCACTAAATCTTGCCATTTTCAGCATGCAAGAATATGTGATATAATCTTTACCGTCTGATTGATGAATTGTATATCAAAATCTACAGCAAACCAGGAAAAGGTTAAAAAAAAAACCAGATAGTCTTGGCACCTACAAATATTTTTTTTAAATATAATAGTCAACCTTAAAAATCATGTGTGTATAGATGCTCAGATATCACAGTGATGGGCATGGTATGAGAACCTAAATAGAAAAAAAAGTAAAGTATTTACACTTGCTACTCAAATAGCCCAATTCATTGTAGGCTCCACAGGGAAGATCTTCAGCTGGTGTAGACTGTCAGAGCTCCAGGGAAGTCAGTGGAAGTATGACATTGTACACCAGCTGGGGATGGTCCCCTAGATCTATACATCAAGCACTCAACAAATGCAGCCTTACCCCATTCTTGCTCTTCTTCCTCCCCCCACATACTCCTGCTGTTTTCTAACATCTCATGCCTTGTCTTAACTTAGGCCCCAATTCTACAAAAGGAGGCATGTGGGCAGAATCCTGCACCCCAGGGACCCACGGAGCCCCCGTGTCTATGGCACACTTCTGCATGTTTTTCTCACATGGGCATGCCTTAGGTGCACAAGTAGCTCCATCTGGCTTCAAGGTGAGATCAAGCTCTTGGGCTGTAAGCTCCATGCACATGCATAGCGCTATATAGGGAGGCGGTGTGTCCTAGTGCACAGCACACTGGACTGGCACTATTCCTGACTCTGCCATTGGCCTGCTGAGTGACTTTGGGCAAGTCACTTCATCTCTCTGTGCCTCAGTCTCCTCGTCTGTAAAATGGGGATAATGATACTCACCTTGTTTGTAAAGCACTTGGAGATCTACTGATGCATAAACACTACATAAGAGCTAGGTATTATGATTACATAATAAAAAAGATAGATCCATGCATCTTGGTAACATCTCAGACATGTATCTGTGGGACACAGGCCATTATAGCCATTCAGAATGATTCACATCATAAGAGTTTAAATGTTCCCATTTGCTTGTATTTATTCATGTTTTTGTTTATAGGGCTCTTGTTTTCCTGAAACGTTTTAAATCAGCATGGATCATAGGATTGGAAACATTCCCAGTAGTTTTAATCTTAGTTATCATTAATTGTTTTAGTGACCAAAATTATAAAAGGAACTTTACAGAGAGAAAGAGAGAAAGAAAGGAGACAGTCCTTTTCCCAATGAGTGTCCCATCCCATTTTAGACATGATGTGAGAAGTATCTAAATAATAGGAGCAAATAATAGGAGATGCAATGAGGAGAAAGGTGCATTTCAGCAATGAGATCATGTGGTTACTTAGTGTAGGCCTATCTCTTTAACAGAACCCCTAAGTTGTTGTTGCTTTTAATAAATAATTATTATTATTCATTTCTTACAGACATTATGAAAAAAGTAAGCCTGGAGTGAGAGAACTGACCTGGCAAAATACAATTAGGAAGGACATTCCATTCATATGGGATGCTGTGGAGAAAGGGACCGAAACACTTTGGGAGAAGCAGACAAACGGTCATCAAGGCTGGCAGAGTTGGACGAATGAAAGGCTTGGAGTAGAAAAAAAAAAAGACAGAGTAAATGTTTTTAAAGCATTTAACTGACTTACAAGCCTACATGTCATTTTGAAAGAAAACTTAGACCTTATCTACACTACCGGTTACTTTGGTATAACTTACTTCGCTCAGGGGTATGAACTATCCATACCCCTAAGCAACATAAGTTACACCGACCTAAATGCCTGTGTAGACAGTGCTATGTTGGCATGAGAGCTTCTCCTGCTGACATAGCTACTGCCTCTCATGGACGCAGGAGTTATTACGCCTATAGGAGCGCTCTCTCCCATTGGCTTAGAGCATCTCCACTACAGCGGTGCAGCTGCGCCGTTGTAAGTGCTGCAGTGTAGGTGTAACCATAGGCACGTAGGAGCCGAGGGTGCATTGATTGTGAATGAGGGTATGTCTACACTACAGGATTAATCCGAATTTATATAATTCGAATTTAGGAAACCGATTTTATAAATTCGAATGTATTCGGCCACACTAGGCACCATTAATTCGGTGGTGTGCGTCCAAGCTACCGTAGTAGCATCGATTTCCAGAGCGTTGCATTGTGGGTAGCCAATAACATCGAATTGCCAATAACATCGAATTGCGGCCACACTAACCTTAATTCGGATTAACAATACCGATTTTGACGCTACTCCTCTCGTCGAGGAGGAGTACAGAAATCGAATTAAAGGGCTCTTTAATTCGAATTAAATGGCTTCGTTGTGTGGACGGGTCAAGCGTTAATTCGAATTAAAGCAGCTAAATCCGAATTAAAGTTGTAGTGTAGACCAGGCCTGAGACTTGAGGCCTAAATCACCTTTGAAAATGAGACTAAGAGCTTGTCTAGACTGAGAGTTAATGTGCAGCAAGCTGAGGTGTAAATCTACAGTGCATTAGCCTGCTGCACAGTAACCGGCCATGTGGACCCTGCCGCCATGCACTTACAGATCCCCAGTGCACATTGACCTCCTCCCGTTTCAAAGCGGAGCACATCAAAGCTCAATACAGAACTTTTAGTGCACCGTAGCAGCGTCCACAGAGACAGTTGATGCGCAGCACATTAGTGTGCTGTAGATTCCCAGCCCAGCTTGCTGCACATTAACTCACAGTCTAGACAAGCCTTAAACCCCTTAAATCACATAGGAAATTTTTACTCTAGCTCAGATATGTAGAAAGGGGTATGCAGGAGTTCCAGAGGCTATCAATAATCTGTCACTGACCCTTTCCCTACTATTTTTAGAACATCCTTTCTGTTTTTCTGGCAGCAGACTTTATACCCAACACTAAACCTAGTGGGGTTTGCTACAATGTTTTTGCTACATCAGCTTTCAAATTGATTAAAAAAAAGGTTGGCTCTCAGACATATAATAACTGAGCTGCACTCAACTAAAGACCATTTAATTTCCTAATTACCACTTTGTCATATTTGTTGTCACCATATTCTTAATATGACCAGATGTGAAACAAACATTTAATCATTTCCCTATTAGCAGGAAGATCCAACGATACTGCATTTCAAAATATTGTTTGCAGTGTTGTTCCAGCCAAAGCTGGTCCAATAAAAGATATTACCTCACCCACCTTGTCTTTCAAAATATTGCCAGTGATAAGATCAAAACAATAGGTGTCTTATTGAATAAACAGATGCATATTATATTGTAATACATATTATTCAAAAACATATTAACCCATGCAGAAAGGCAAAGAAATAAACTAGGGAAACAGATGGTTTTGACATTTGGCATGACACCGTTTTTTTCTTTTGTGGGGCAAGTCATTTAATCTCTCTGTGCCTCTGTTTCTCCTCCCATTCTTTGGCTGTCTTGCTATTTAGACTGTAAGCAATTTGGAGTAGAGACTGTCTCTTGCAATGTGTTTGTACAGCACCTAACACAATAGGCGTCTGATCACAGCTAGAATTTATAGGCATTTTTATACTCTGAATAATTTATAATGATGAGTTTTTCAGCATTGCCCATGTGTTTGTTATGTTAATTTTTGGAGTTCTGCTTGGCTGTACCACAGGTTACCTTTCACCTAACAAAGTGAGTCTGGCCATTTCCTCTCCCTTTAATGAGAAACTTCTCCCCTGCTACAGTATATACAGTTTTGTGTGG
Organism: Emys orbicularis; assembly: GCF_028017835.1. Classification (NCBI taxonomy): domain Eukaryota; kingdom Metazoa; phylum Chordata; order Testudines; family Emydidae; genus Emys; species Emys orbicularis. The sequence continues at coordinate 94,488,525 of NC_088691.1, read as the reverse complement.
ACTCAGAATGAAATCCAGGCCCTATTGAAGTCAGTGCGAGTTTTACCATTGACTTCAATGGAGCTAAGATTTCATCTTTTGTCTCTGGATAAATTTCCACCTTGGTGATCAATAGGGGATACTCCCACTGCAGAATCTGCATATTCAGTAGGAAGGGTAAAAGGTCACTAACAACTTGTTTTGTTGGGAGATTTACTCATTCACTGGAAAGAGTAGGTTCTGTTGGGGAAGTCCAGACCTGGCCAACTTGGCAACCTGTTTTCCATCCTGGGGGGCGGAGGGAGAAGGCAGAAGGAGGGAGGGCGAGCTTGACTATGCATCCAGGTCTCTTGCACCCTGTACACCCACTTTTTGCTGATCATGGCACGTTGGTCTTTAACTTCCTAGTCTGATATTAGTCAATCACTTTCTGTAAATGTGAGAGAATATTGCCTCTGCCCTCCTTTTTCTTTGCCTGGACACTAATCTTTTCCAATGGTTTCATGCTTTCAAGTATTTAGTGTCAATTATAGATGCACAAACTATCTTTGTTTCTAAATGGCTTTGCTGTCCTTCAGTTAGAAAAAAAATCAAAGGATTTTGCAGCCTTTAAAACTGAACACACATTAGAATTACCTGGAGAAAGATAGTTGTTGACTTTTGGATTTATATTAATGGGGTGATATTTTCCCCTCTTGCCATGCACAGAACACCCATTAACATTAATATGGTTGTTGTTGCAGAATAAGTTTGACCTTCTATATTGAGCACCATGGCTTGGTATTAATATTTTCTGTACTTAACAGCAATCAGGGGAAATCTAGCCAGTCATGCTGAATGATATATTCCTACCTTTGCACCATGCTTCTACTCACTCAAGAATTTAAGGCATAGATAAGGGTGTTTAATATGTTATCCCTTTCCTTTTAACAGTGAATGACTCTGCTTGGTATTGAGAATGTTTAAAAATCAATATAAAATGTTTGATCTTTAACACTTATGTTTATCAGTGGCTCAAATACAATAAGTAAACTGAAAAGTAATTGTGGTACATTTCTGAAGTCAGGTAATCAAATACATGGATTTGTTTGATTTAATCGGAGTTTTTTAAAATTACGCTAGGTTAAAATTTATCTGACCAAATTCAGATTGCTAAGAAAAAAAAAATATTAAATGAACAGCTTAGTACCACATTGGTGATTTTTCAGGACATGCACATATCTCCAAATCTGAGTAGAGAGTGCTATGAACCAGAAATCTACAAGGTTGCCAAATATTGTGAATTAATTAGGAGAGGTTTTTGTATAGAATGACGTGATGCTTATGCAGAGTAGAAAGGGGATACATAGTAGGATACTAACATGAATAAGTGCTTTTGAATACAAAGAGAAGTTTGCCAAAGGAATACAGAAGCAGGACCCCAAGAAATTCTCAAGCATTGGCAAAAACACTCCTGTTAAGGAAAGGGCTGAGAACTAGAGTTGTGTTCATAATCAATGTTTTCAGTCTGGTGGCTGAATAAAATTACAAATAATAAAATTAAAGTAAAATTCAAAATGAAAAGTCATTTTGACTTGAACAGTTGAAACATTTCTTTTAGAAAATATTGGAACTAAATGTTTGGACTTCTTTGGATTTTTTTTTTAAACACAAGAACTTGTAAAATGTTTTGGTTGACCCAAATCTGCATTTTTCGGTGAAAAAAAGTTTTGTCTGCAAAATTTGCCGAGCTGCACTGAGAACACTATATGCCAGGGAAATGAATTATAGGACAACAGTAAAGTACCACAAAAAAATACTAGATTAAAGTGGAATTACATCAGGAAAGAATTTGACTGAGACTACTTAACATTATCAATGTAACACTTCATTTAAATGGGTGAGAAGTAGAACAGCAGTAACAAAAGGGTGTCAATAGAAGTGTCAAACCAGAGCATCCTTGAAACCAGGTAGGGATCTACAGCAAGAATTTAAATGGCATGAGAATAGAAATCTATGCAGAACGACTTAGTGAAGACAAGAAGCATAGAAATAAACATGCTAGTTATTAATAAATTATTAACTTGACCTCCCAGTCATTTGAAAATAGAGCAGCCTTCAGGACAAATACAATGGATCCTTATTTTTAAGGATAACTTTATGAACAATAATCCCATGTATAGTTATGCAGGATGAGATAAGGTAGGGTAGTCAAATCTAATCTAGTGTATAGTTGGATAGGTACACTGCGTGTTCTTGCCACTTCCCTTTGAAACATTAGAGAATGGCTTTGGCTGGAGACGGGACTAGACAGACTAATGGATTTACCTGCTCTGGAAAATCCTTTGGATATTTTCCTAGAATTCAGGAGGAAGGGGCCATGGCATGCTACTTGCCTTTCAAGTGCAGAGCTCTGAACTGGCATGTGGTATTGTTGATGGGCCAGTCATGCTCCTCTGTTATTTTTCACAAACCACTACAGAGCTGACCATACTTGGTGACCTTTGCTTGGAATTGTTTGGACGTTGCAAGTCAGGACTGAGGTGCATTGAACAAAGCCTGTTGGGGAGATGTGGATAGCATTTGACCCTACAATGCTTGACTTTAGCCAACCTTTTTTTTCCCGGAACTAAAGAAAATATATTTTTGTAAACTCTTGAACTGAGATGATTGAGAGCTTGGGGAACACAGATGGGCACCTCTTAGATGAATATGTTTTTTTTTGTAATGGGTTACCACGTTACGGAAGAATCTCATATTTCTTGTGATTGTATGGGATGAAATAAATCATATTAGACACACCCAAGGCCCATTCCATTAGATTGGGGGAAAGAAAAAGTTGAAAGGTAATATATTTTAAATTGTTAAAGAAAATGTGTGTTATTCCTCTGGCTTTGGGCATGTCATGAGTGTCCCTGCTTTATTACCTGTGTTGTTAATTACTTTAAAAACTTTTTGTTGTAAGAGTACAAAAGCAAATAAAAAAGGAACTCTCAAACTTGGACTTTGTTATAAGGCTATCTTTGTGGTTCAATTTTGTGTGTGTGATGCTATGCTTATGTTAGGGGCTTAGATGAAATTTACTTTGCTTCTCTTTTAAATGTGCTAAAAATTCTGTAAAAATAAGTAAATATATACTGCTAAGCTAAAAAAAAGCACAGGTGGTTCACTTTGCGAGTATTGTGATATAAGAAAAGACCATTAAAAGCCTTTGAACCAGTAAATTTCTACGTTTTACTCTCCTGCCTAAAGCACAATCACAGACCAAATAATTGAGAAATTTTAAAGGCTATTGAACACTGGAAATGTGAAATCAGCACCAAGTTATTTAGCACAGATGCTAGAATGAAATGCAGGGGAAATTCACTGTATTCAAGGACCCTCAAGCTCACGCTTAAAATGGTGGCGTGTGGCGTGGTAGTCTAGTGTTTCATACGATGGCTTGTATTATAAAATATTAAAATACTTGTTTAAGTCTGTTTCCTCCCCACACACACTTAAAAAAACTGTCTTGGTATTTTATGTGATCTCCAAGCCCCACTATCAACATGTGCAACTGATTTCACCCAGTTACACCAAGTTTCATTAAGTCAGCATTTCAACAGCTTTTTAGTAGCATTAAACATTGTGCTCCGATTACAAAGGGCCCTATGCGTATGGTGCTGAGCAGCCTTACCTTTACTGTGTCATAAGGGCACTCAGTAATGCTCAGCACTGGGCCTTAAATTTAGCTGGGCTACAACCCAAAAATAGGGCCCACATCTAAAGTCTTTGATGCTCTAAACTGAAGCAAGCCTCTCTTACATGTACAGAAGCTTATCTGAATCATAGATGAACTAAGGTTCTGATCCAGCCAGGCACATAAGCACAAGTGTGACTTTAAAACCATGATCAGTCGCACTGATAGCTTCATGAGCAACTCATGTGCATAAAGATACACTTATGTTTAGTTCTTTGATGAATTGGGGATCTGGAGACATGGGAAATATCTGTGTGGTTATGATGGGTAAGTTGTTATGGGGTTAGATAAAAAAGGGGAATCAAGCAAGAACAGCAACAATGGCCTATTGACCCTCATAACGAAGTGTGCAGATGACACAAACACTGGGGGAGTTGTAAATAATGAAGAGGACAAATCACTGCTACAGAGTGATCTGGATTTCTTGGTTAACTGGGAGCAAGCAAACAATATGAATTTTAATATGGCTAAATGAAAATATATACGTATAGGAACAAAGAATGTAGATTATACTTACAGGGTGGGGGACTCTATCCTGGGAAGCAGTGACTTTGAAAAAGATTTGGGTGGGGATCATGGTGGATAATCAGCTGAACATGCGTTCCCAGCGTGATTGTGGGGCCAAAAGACCTAAAGCGCTCCTTGGATACATAAACAGGGAAATATTGAGTAGGAATAGAAAGGTTATTTTTACCTCTGTATTTTGCACTGGTGCACCCACTGCTAGAATACTGTGTGAGTTCTGGTGCCCACAATTCAAGAAGGATGTTGCTAAATTTGGGAGGGCTCAGACAAGATTAAAGGATTGGAAACCATGCGTTGTTATGATAGACTCAACGAGCCCAATCTAGTTAGTTTAACAAAGAGAAGGTTAAGGGTGGCTTGATTAAGTTTATAAGCATCTACACATGGGAAATAAATATTTAATAATGAGCTCTTCAATCTAGCAGAGAAAGACATAATCCAATGGCTAGCTAGATTGAGGCATAACTAGAAATATGGCATAACCTTTTGACAGTGACGGTGATTAATCATTGGCACAATTTATGAAGGGTTGTGGTGGATTCTCCATCAATGCCAATGGGATGTTTTGCTAAAAGACATGCTGTCCAAGTTATTTTGGGAGGAGTTCTATAGCCTATGTTATATAGGAGAGCAGACTAGGGCCTGGTCCACACTAACCCCCCACTTCGAACTAAGATACGCAACTTCAGCTACGTTAATAACATAGCTGAAGTCGAAGTACCTTAGTTCGAACTTACCGCGGGTCCAGACGCGGCAGGCAGGCTCCCCCGTCGACTCCGCGTACTCCTCTCACGGAGCAGGAGTACCGGCGTCGACGGCGAGCACTTCCGGGATCGATCCGGGATCGATTTATCGCATCTAGACAAGACACGATAAATCGATCCCAGAAGATCGATTGCTTACCGCCGGACCCGGAGGTAAGTATAGACGTACCCTAGATGATCACAGTGGCCCCTTCTGGTCTTGGAATCTATGGAGCATCCCAACAAACCCAGAAGCCCAGTTAATAGCTGGTGAAGAAGCAACTCCTCAGCCCTCATTACATAGCTGTTCTGCCAAGGTTGATACCCTGGAAATCAAAAGATACTGATCAGTAAAAAGATCTGCCCTGCAGGAGTGGGAGGTCAGCTGTGGCAGGTGAATGGACAGTTAGGGTCTGTAGCAAGCAGGCTGTAACTTGGTACCAAAGAGAAGAAGAGGCTTCAAAGGTAAATTCTATCTTCTTAGGGACTTGAGGGGAATGCCAAGTATAGGTAAGGCAGTTTGTGTATAGGTCTTTTGCTATTTTAGCTCCATTTTTTTCCAGAGTGCTGTGTACTCGGTAAATAAATCATACTTTGGTTTGGAGAAGCTGCTTCAGTGTCATTGCATACTGTTACTGTCCACAGGCTCCTGAAAGAAAATTTTTGCAGGTGCAAATATCAGAATTGGCAACCAGGGGGTGTAACTTGGAGCCTCAATCAGAGAGTGGTTGGATCATGGAGTCCCACCCACACAGAAAAGTGGAGACATGGGCCTGTCACTTGAAAAGGGTGTACTAGGAGGACTGACTGAGGGTCCTACAGAAAGAGCAGTTTACCCAGTGACCGTGACATCAGCCTATCTAAGAATTTTGATGAATTTCCTCCTAGGACTTCCCTTTGTCAGCAGGTGGTGGATAGCCAGAAACTGCACTTTCTGGGGAAGCATCGGCCATGAGTCCATCAACGGGCGTGTGCAGAACCTCTCAGCATCAATAGGTGGGAGTGCTAGGATTCCTGCTGCCCTACTGAAAACTCTCGGATTTCTCTGGTACTGTTGTGTCAAACTGTTTGTGCATTCTGGCGAAGCCACGATCATGGACATTCCCAGAAAGAGGAGCACAACTAATATGAAATCCTGCCAGTAAAACAGGTGAGAATGCGGGGTAGAATTACCTGAACTAGTGCTGAAACTCAAGGAAGCTATTGATTTGGTTCAGTTTGAGGGAAGGTTCTGGCTGGGAAATCTCTGGCATTTCACCAAATTCACATTGGTGTCACTGAGTGCAGAATTTGATCCCATCATATGGGATCTTGTGAAATATTAGAATCTTGTAATTCAACGTTGTATACATTCAATGCAAGTCTTCTCCTTAATGGTCAAGTTCTGCTCCGAGCTGCAACTCCAGAGTAATGCCATTGTCTTCATCTATTTATTTTGAAGTCAATGGAATTACTTTGGATTTACACCAGCATCATTGAGAGCTCTGAAGTCTATTTCTGCTTTTACAATCCTTTCTACTTTGAATTTCATGAGGTCAGATGTGAAGATGAATTTGTTGTTTAAGCTTCTTTCTCCTGAGGGCAAAAAGCTTTATCATTTTTTTCTACTGATCTTGTTTTGTCTAAAGACAAATCGATGGATCACGTTATGAATGGTATGTCATGAATAAGTGATTTAGTCCTGGGCAGTTCAAATATGATATTGCTTAGGTTTTTGACTATTACTGCATATAAAGATGTATTCAAAGTACAGTATCAATGGCTAAGGGAAAGAATTGTGAAGAAAGGAGATTGGGGATGGTCTCAACGTGTCCCATACAGCTCCCCACTATCCTCCTCACTCTCTGGCTTGCTCTCAAGATCTTCCTTTCTCATCTCTATCAGCAGGCCTTCTGGATGTTCACCTTGCCAGTTCATCCGTGACCCCCCCAAATGCTCATGCCTCTTGCTGATTTCTTTCACTGGCTCCCTAATGAGCTACACATCAGGTTCAAGATTCTGACTGAATGGGGTTTTTATAAAACTCATCATGCAGTTACCAAGAAACATGGGCATCAGCTATCCATTTAAAAATAAATAAATGCCACTTAAAATGGGTTAATCTTGAGCATTTCTGTAGATGTTAGAAAAAGATGTTAAGTGGAATGGTTATTGCAAAAGGCAGCTCATTTCAACACGAAAAAAAGCAGTGTGGCTGGTAGCAGTTGAAGGCATATTTCTTTATTGCATCTACATACTGATGCCCCTAAGAGACCAAAACATTCCCAAGGAAACCAAGTTCAGCAAATAGTTCATACTATATAGTGTGAGCAGAACCAAACAACTCACTCAGCTTACAGAGCAACACTGACTGTGCCAGCTGATAATCTGGTCCATAGATCTTTTGCGAAACAATTATGTGGGAATCTGTATTTTTGAATATCTACAGTAGCAGGTGTGCGGCCAGTTTGATGAAACATATGCTACTACCAGTTATTATAAATCTGCTTCTGTCACCCCTCCTGACAAAGCATCAGTAAAGTATGCCATGGAATATCAAGCTAAATGCTTCATGTATTAATTACGATGTTACATTTAGTATTTCTCTGTTGGCACGTCATGCTTTATAAAAATCTGCCTTTTTATTTCAATTGTGGCTCCCCTTGCTGTTTTAGAATAGCACGTGGTAATGAAGTTATCGTTTACTTATAGAATAATAAATTACCTTGTATGGATAGAAGGCAATTACTCACTCATGGTGCTCCGCTTATGTCAGGCTAGGAGGGTGTGACTTGAGCACTTTATAAATGGCAAAGTCCAGTTCTGTATTCATTGCAGGGGCATCCCACTGGAATTTGCTATATGAACTTTATGAGAGCAGGCATGTTAATTTTTCCATACTTACGGCATGTTAATATCTCCATCTCTTGTGTCCTTATAGTTCTGGATCTTCGTTGTAGGTTAATATCATGTCCTTTCTCTTTGGAAAATGCAGTGACACACCACATAGTGGAAATTTACTCTGCATTTTGCCACCTTTCATATAGAGTCCTGCACAGATAAACATCTGCTTGTCACCTGGTCAAGGCACCAATCCAAGTGTGCAACCTTCAGGGATTCTGATTTTGAGCTCTATTAGTATTCAGAGGGAAAAAGAGCAAAAGGATGCTTAAAATGTCTTGTATTTTATGGAGTTAACAGGGTATTAGTTGCAGTGGTGGATGGATAGACTGTTTTCTTCTTCCTCTTCTATGGTTGCTGCATTCCAGTTTTGGCTATCAGAAGTCCCCTTTTTTATGGGTAGTAGGTATTTCTCAAAAATGTAGGACTTGATTCTGCTCTCCTACTGCTCTTACCCCAGTGTAACTCCATCAACTGTGTGGTGTTACACCTCACCTAAACGAATTGAACTGGGAATGGGATCAGGTCCCTCACTGCTAATGTCTCTATATTCCCCAAGCAGCTCTTCACACTTGGACTGCCCCATCAATATAGAAGGCTCGAGTCACTTTCTCTCTTCCAGCCCTTCCATACAACCCTCCCGTTCACTTCAGTGTAGACCCCGTTCCCCGCCAACCCCTTAAACTTTCCTCCCAAATTACATCACCACGGTTACATTTCAACTCTTCTTCATGATAGTTCATCTCTGTGCAGCATTTTCCCCTTTCTACCCATACAAGAGTAATTAACAACACTTCTGTGCAGCATTTTCTCTCTCATTTTCCTCTCCAAACAGCGTTCAGTGATACTGAAGGACACTATATGAACTGAGATTGTATTGTATAGTGGAACAAATAGCAGATACTTAAGGACTGACAGGTAACATTCTCTTTAAGAGAGAGGGTCAATTTCCAGTACAATAGTTGCTATCCAACTGATTATTAAAGGGAAATAAATAACAGGTTGGCTTTTAGTTTTTAAGTGTATTCCTTATTGGGCTGGCAAAGTAACCCTAGACATAGTGGATCAAATTAATCCCGGGCACAATGCTGTTTATCTGAATTACACCAGGGATGAATCTGGCCCATTGGCTCCAAACCCTCCTGGATAGCTCCTGAAATCATATGGTGAAGCTATATCAGAAAAGAGCTTTAATGTGTTTGAGGCTGAGCTACAAAAGGGTCAGATCCCCAGCTGGGGTAAGTTGAGAGTGTAGCCCAGAGTTTTTGGACCTGAGAGGTGAAGACTTCAAGTATAAAGAGACACAAGTAAGGTGAAAAAAAAGAGTTGAAGAACAGTGTGATGGGGCATCCCCCCGCCATCTGAATCAGGAGAAGGTTAACGAGCTCTTCTGGGCTCAATCCTTACCAGACACACCTGCAGAACCTGCTCCAGCTGGAGGAAGCAAGCTTAAAAAGGAGAGCTGGTCCCAGGACAGGATGGCAACCAGCAGAAGGAAAGCTGCTGCCCCTTGGAAGGAGCTGACTAGTTACAGAGTAGTGGAGAGGGAAACAGTTGACAAGCCTCCGCTGCCCACAAAGACTTACTAAAACCCAGAAAGACCTTTGAAAGGGTCGGGGGGGGGGGCAGGTTCTGAAACTGAGTTAGACCCCCACATGCTGCCTATCACAGACAGCACCATGAAAGAAATCTTTGCTTTAGTGTCTTTGTATGTCTGCTTCAAGAAAACTTGTAAGGGTTTATAAACTCTGACACTATTTAAAGATATATCTTGGCGAGCACCTTGGACTTCCCATTCTATTTCTTTCCCATTACTGGGAAGGTGATGAGCCAATTGTTGCCCTTAAGTACCACAGAATTGATTCAGCTCCCAGGACTACTCATAGCTACTTTTATATTCACTCCCGATAGGATACTGAGGCTAACTCGACAAAGCAGTTGAATTCTTTTTTCAAGGGCAGAGGATTAGATGGTATTTCTAGAGGTCCCACAAGCTACTATTTTACACAGTTTTTTTTTTTTTAAATCTATATCTCCAGCTAAAAGAGATCAATGCAGAAGTGAGTTGCCATTGCTAGTTTAAATTGGATAACTGAGTTTATGGGCCAGCTGGTATCAACGTACATAGTTCCACTGAGGAATTTGAGGTAGGGTCTTTATTATATGCTTTTATGGTACTTAGCACAACGTGGCCCTAACCCATGATTGGCATACCTAAGCACCGCTGCAAAATAAATATAATAATTGAACCAATGGAGCTATATCTACCCACTGAGTATATGGCCCTGTATTACTTGGACTTGCCAGAGTGGAAGATTTACCCAAGATATTTTTTTTTCTTATATTCATAATCATTCACCATTTATACAAGCTACCAGGCCCTTTACATTTAAAAATGCATATATATGCTGGAAAGTACCGTGAGAGCTTTATTAGACCTCATACTCCGAAAAAAGCTAGTTCCAATGGAAGAAGACATCAGTTTCATAATGTGGATGCCAAAGTGAAACAGCACTTTAAATTGATAACTAAAAAATTTCACATACTCAGCTTGAATTGGTTACCTAAAACCAGCTAAAGATTTAGGACAGCGATAAAAAGCTGAATGTGTTTAAAAGTTTATGTTACCAATAGAGCTGAGTGAAATTTTTTTGCCAAAAATTGCAGATTTGTGTCAACTGAAACTTTTCATAAATTTATGTTTGCCAAATTACTTCAGTCGAGGAATAAAAAAAATTTAAAAACATGCAAACATGGTTCAACATTTTCTAAACCAAGCATTTCACCTTTTCAATTCAAAATAACTTCTTTCCTCTGAATATCAATTCTATTTTTTCTTTTAAAAAAAGAGGTAAAACCCTTCAAAAATGGAACAAAACATTTCATGTAATCTGAAACCATTTTTTTTCAACATTCATGGTTTGCTGAAAATTTTGAAAAAAATTGTTTCAGATAGACCCAAAACACCTTTTTTTTTCTTTCAATTTTTTGGTTTGATCACTAAACTAAAAAATCAGATATTCACACAGCTCCAGTTACCAACTGCACACAGAGATGACTGCAGGATCAGGACTTCAGATATTTGTATCAACTCCTTGATGTGCAACTGACTTTTGTGTTCACGACACAATACTATTTAAAGATAACTTTTCACAGGAAATGTGTCATTGGTTCAAGCTTAAACTTGTGGCCAAAAACAAATGCTTATGCATCATATAATTTGAGCCGCTACCTTGAGAGAAAAGTTTGATAATTAGGAGCAAAAGGGCTATTTTGGATATTGTCTCCATTTTATTTGCTGAGTTCCATTGCTCTACTTGGGTAGGGAATATTTTTAAGTAGAGTCTATCAGAGGTTCAGTGCCAAAGGTAACCTTGTATTATTCACCAGAGTGTTCCCAGATGGCTTTTTAAGGACATAAGAGAAACTGAAGAGGCAATGAAATGTTAATTTATCCTGTCTAGAAGTAGACTAATGCAACCATTCCTTGGTCAACATAAGCCGGATGAGAATTTTAGGAATTCTGGTTAATTATTGTAATTTAGGGATCTATCTTTTCATTACTTACCCTCATCAGTTAGATTTACATCTTAAAAGAGAAAGGAAAACCCTTTAAAATATTGGATTTGAGGATTCTGAGGGAATGACCAGAACAGGTAATGATCAAGTGATGCATCCCCTGTTGCCCTTTCCCAGCTTCTGGAAAACAGAGGATAAGGACATTTCAGAGCATGGTTTTGCATCACTGCCCATCCTGACTAATAGCCATTGATGGACCTGTCTTCCATGGACTGATTTAGTTCTTTTTTTGAACCCTGTTATAGCCTTGGCCGTCATCCTTGGCAGAGCTCTTCTTTGTACCAAACCAGTGAGTTATTTCTCTCCACATTCGGCCCATCATTCAAAAATAACCACATATAATTGTTGTTATTATTTTTAATCTGGAGAAAAGGAAAGCAGTTTGGGAATAAAACAACATAGTATGGAAAAAACAAATTTGGAAATACACATTCATTTTACAACGAGAACAATTCATTACACCTCTCGAGTGCTTCGTGAGTGTGGGAAAACTCCACAGCTTCATCCAAACATTCCATAAATCTTAGAGGCAGAATAGGCAACTCCTATTTTCCTGAGAGAGTAAGCACTTCTTTGTAATTTTAGGACATTTGTAATACAGGCAAACCCAAATTAGTGGGATTTCAGATGCTCTGAAATTTAGATACCATGGTCAAGATTTTCAAACGGAATGTGTGACTACTTGAGTCATGCTGAAAAGAGTTTTCAGAGTAGATGTTCAGCATTTTCTGTAAATTAGGCTCCCTCTAAGTGTTTCAAATCGGGCACCCAAAATCATTAGCTATTTTGGAAATCTTGGCCACCCTGAGTATGAAATCCACATAGAAGACAATTTTATCTGAAATTCCAATTATCAGATGTGTTGGATCTCTGCCCATCAATTCCTGGAACATTTGGATAATTGGGATGTACCTGTCTGTAAATTGTAATTAACATTTTAAAATGGTTTTGAATGTCTATTAATGTCCCGAGTGACATTATCCATTGCATCCCAGGTTTTTTTTTTATATTCTCCCAGGTTCTACCATATTTTAGGGCCCTGGGATCCAAGTTACTGAACCAGCAGTTTGAGAGGCATATGGTACAATTCATTGACAAAGCCAATAAAAAAATCAAAGCAAATGAAAAGAATTCCATATAATTCAGTGCAATGTATCTTAGATTCATATCTTCATATTCCAGTTTAATCTCTAAAAAAATATAATTCAGGAAAAATAAAGACTAATTCACAATTACAACCACTTTCACGTCATGTCTGTTACTGCATTGCATTTCAGTGCCTTTCTTTATCAACACTGATATATGATGTAAAAATTATAGCAATGGTATACAACAGGTAATATGTGCTTCTTAGTCCAAGTATGTAGAATCTACTTACATTAATAGTCAATTTTATCTTTTTTATTATACTATGTTATAAAAGTACAAATTCATACAATAGAAACTATTTTCCAGAAAGAAGCTGTTATACCTCCACTGTGTGCCCTTTAATGTATTCTAAAAATCAACCTTTCATTGCACATTATCACACAGTATGAGATTTATTGGTTCCCTGGAATCACTATATCAAGTCTATATTACTGCATGGTCAAAATCCTGGTTACTTAATCTTCTTCTGAATTGACTAGCTATCATTTACTATAGGTGAGCATATTTTGTATGTTAACTCTATTTTACTATTTGAAAAGTTAGAAGGAGACAGAATGAGAGAGGCATACATTCACTGTGTTTCTCATATTCTGAGTCAAAGTTGTTCATTGATGATGCAATTTAATAGATGCTTTTTATAGCATTTTATAAAATGTGGAAATATTTGCATATTGCATCGGATCACATAAATCCCATAAGAAGTTATGGGACACAGTCTCAGTATGAACCAGTGTTTTGAACATTAGCACTAATGACAGCACTAGGATTAATCCCCACGAGACACGGCAGTGGTACGAGGGCTCAGAGGTATAGAATGCATAGGTATGAGTACAATATTAAAATCCTTTACTGAAGCAAAACAACAGAATTTTCCATAAGAAAATATCTGCTCATACTTCTTCACTTCATTCTTGTTCTCCCTCGTTGTGCACAAATGGTTAAAATATTTGAGTGTAAAGTGTTCCCTGAATTCTTTCTGCTTTCATTGGATGAGGAATTACATTCATTTTCCATTTCTCTTAGCATACCAAATCATAATATACATGATAAGAGTTTGTTGCCCACGAACTTCCATAGACTGCAGATGGAAAACAAAGAGCTTTTGTCTTTATCTCATCTGATTTAAATGTGAAATATTAAGCATCTCCTTAATTCCCCTCTAGTGAAGTCATAGAATGTAAAAAAATGTAGATGCTGAGGCCGGGAAATGAGGGCAGATAGGGGGAAAAAAGATCCAGGTGAATGTATGAAAAGCCACAAATAGTGCACAATACCAGATTGCCACAAGGCAGAACATTCTAGTAAGTACTGGAAACCATTAGTGCCTTAATTTTCCGGGTGGGGCTGCAAAGCAGCCACAAAACTGCTCTTTCCTATATCAGCTGATCAGGGCTACCAGGTTATGCTAACTGGGAATCACAGGAGCACATTGGGAGCTCTGAACCATCCCGCCAATGTGACATGGATACAAGGGGCCTGGAGAAGAGGGAAGTCACAGGAGTTCTCTATGCAATCTCTAAACCCCTATGCACACTGGCAGAATTCCCAGCTGGACAATTAAACCAACTTTCTAAATACTGTAGCTGAGAATTTGGCCCAATGTCTGTCAACGTGCCAGTCATGCCTGATTTCCTGTCAAATAATACTGCTTTGTGAAGTGTAGCACTGTATAAGCTTTTCATATGGCATTAGTTGAATTAGATGGATAAAAATTCTAACTAAGAATGCATCACAAACTGAAAATGTAGTACAAACATAAATTGTAGGCAGAAATAAACATAGGAAAGAAAACATCTCCACAATCCCTGGCAGAGGAACCTTATGATTGTCTCTAGTCTCCAGAGCTATCTTTTTTATTTTTTTAATCAATGCTAGGGGGACAACAACAACAAAAATCTTACAATCAACAGTCAGGGAGCTTTTTGCACCAGTAAATAGATTATGTTCCCAGTGCTAATATTTTGAAAGTTGCAATGAGGAGGTGCTCTTAAAGAATCCAGAATAAAAGCTGAACCAACTGCTCAACTAGCAGTCCTTCCCACAGCTCACTCCAAATGTAGCAGATTGACTAGGTCTTTGGAATCTGATTACACCATCATATTCAGCTCTCTCAGGTTAGTGCCTCAGAACATCATCTTGGATACCTATAGTGACTCCATAATAAAGACACAGTAAAAGCCACCTAAGTGCGTTACATTAAATACACTAGTGAATCTGTAAAGAACCTCCTTCCCAAGAGACTGTTTCAAAACAATACCACTTTAACTCTGAGGGCTTGTCTTCATTACGGGGGTAAGTCAACCTAAGTTATGCTACTCCAGCTACGTAAATAACATAGCCGGAGTCGACGTAGTTTAGGTCGACTTACGCCAGTGTCTTCACTGTGCTGCGTTGATGGGAGATGCTCTCCTGTCAACTTCCCTTGCTCTTCTTGGAAAGGTGGAGTACCGGGGTTGACCTCAGAGTGCTCTGCCATCGATATAGTGGGGCTTCACTAGACCCACTAAATCAATCCCTGCTGCATCAATTGCAGCAGCATCGATCCGTAGTGAAGATCAGCCCTGAGTTTTGCCTATCAAACAATGCACGATAATGACAGATAAAGAGGCCTTAACACCATTCTAAAACAAGATAAGCTTCCCAACCACTGTGTAACATCATTTAAAAATATTAAAGGCAGCAAACACTTAAAAAAACAACAACAAAGAACAGGCGCTTATTTCATTTTTAAAAGCCTTGTTGGGGAAAAACAACAGAGAAAAGTAGCTTAAACAAAATTCTTTTTTTTACCAAATGAATAGATAGCTGAATAAGCATGAAACTGTACTTACACATGAAAAAAAAATTCTGTTCAATACCTGTGTTCTAACTATATTTCTTAAATTAAGCCTCTGTTCTAATTCCAGGCCTGTGTATTTCCAAGAATAAAGGATTTACATTAATACATTCCAACATTTTTAATAAGCATCATGATTGTACCGAATTACAGTATAGCACATATACATACACTATATACACTTATACTCTGTCCTGTGCTTTATGTAGTACTGTCCAAAGAACCTGAAAGGTTCCTGCAAACTTTAAAAAAGTTGGTCCTACCTTTATCAGAGGGGTAGCCGTGTTAGTCTGAATCTGTAAAAAGCAACAGAGGGTCCTGTGGCACCTTTAAGACTAACAGAAGTATTGGGAGCATAAGCTTTCGTGGGTAAGAACCTCACTTCTTCAGATGCAAGTAATGGAAATCTCCAGAGGCAGGTATAAATCAGTATGGAGATAACGAGGTTAGTTCAATCAGGGAGGGTGAGGTGCTCTGCTAGCAGTTGAGGTGTGAACCCCAAGGGAGGAGAAACTGCTTCTGTAGTTGGCTAGCCATTCATGATAATAAAGGTTCTACCTTTTATTATCATATGCCGACGGACACAAGGAATTAAGCAGAATATAAATAACTAATACTCCTTACAAAATGTTTTAGAAAACGTTATCATTAAGCCAGCTTCTGTCAAAATTACTAATAAGTATTTACACTTGATTATGTCCACCCACTTTGTGGACTAAACTATGGGAGCCTTCAATATGATTTATTCCCATATGGAGAATACTTAATGAGACACATAGAAATAACCTATTACGCTGATGACGTGATGACATCTTGTAACCCTGCATGAGCACCAAAATAATTGTTATAGGTGCAGCTGGTAGCACCACCTATTATTGTGTTCACAACGCTTCCTATTAGAAGACCCTGTTTTCAACTGCTTATAACTTTGCCAAATTTTTACCATTGGACTGAAAATTTCCAGGCTGGGTGTTTTCCTCAGTCTGAGTATTATTAATTATTGTTAGTATTACTACTATTGGAAATTTTCAGTGAAAATGGTTCAATCGTTTCTGAGAATAAGGCTAGGGAAAAATACATTATTTTGCCTATTTTCACAACATTTTCACAATGTGTAATTGAGAAGATCTAGCACCCTCAGGGAGCTGAAATTTTGCCGAGGAGTGGCCTTTGCGTCAGAGATGGGCCTTTTGCCATCCCCATGAAAATTTGTCCAAATTTGGCCAAGTTATAAGCCTTTAAAAAAAATCGCAGTTTGCACATGCTCAGAAGAGACGGCCAACATTTTAACAGATTAAAAACCTCACCGATTTTCCCTGCAATTGCAGACAGCTCTGGGCTGCCCTGATCATGTTGGGACTGAGACCCTCATCTGAGAGGAGGGACCCTGTGCTCTCAATGCCCTCTCTGCTGGCCCCAGGCAGTGTAGAGGAGGAATCTGCCCAATTTGAATGCAGAGGGGAATAGACCCAAACCTGGGGAGGGGCACAAGGAGTAGATTGGTACCAATAGCCTGGGGCTAGATACTGGGAACAGACAAGGAGCATGTGGAGAGACTAGGACTGGTGAAGGAAGAAGATGAACTCAAATCCAGTGAGGCAGAGGGAAGGAGGTGGGGAGAAGGGGAGACAGATGTGTATCATTATGATGCAACATGATGGAATTTGCTTTTTTGCTTTGCTATTTGAAAGACGTAGGAAATAACATACACAAAAGTACGATGTTAAAAGAACATTAAGGCTGCAAAGTCAATCACTCCAATTTAGGAAATGCCAGATTTAAAGTTTCCTACACAAACTTGTTACCCCTTGTGCACATGCATGATGTAACAGTGTTTAATTACATAATCTCACACTGTTTTTCCACAGTACTCCTGCCTTATTCAGTGCACAGAATGAACAAGCTCTGGGGATGAACCAGGGCTGTGTAGTGAAGGAGGCTGCTGTCTGTAGGAACCCTACACTTCATTAGTTTTGGAAGGTGTATAGTGAATAAGACAGGGGATTGTGAGGAGAAAAAGGATGGTCTCATGGTTAAAGCAGTTGGATACTGTCCTGGACAACTAGATTTTATCCCTGCCTCTGACACAAAGTTCCTTTGTGGTGCTGGGCAAATCATTTCAACCAAACTTTTCACAGGTGGCCACTAACTAATTTTCTGGGTGCCTGACTTGAGACCCCGGGGTCTGTCTTGCAGAAGTGTTGAGCACTTACAGAAGCAACAGAAGTCAATGAAGCCATGCTTTAAACATACAAAGTGATATATGCTAAGTATGCTGCAAAATCAGACCCCAGACCTCTGAAATTGGACTTTGCTTTCCACTCCTAAACTGGCAGGAACTAGTAGTGCAGTGCTAGAAAGAATGTGCCTTCAGAGCAAAGGGAATGCCACTCAGGCAACCACCTATCCAAGTTAAGGTCTGATCCTGGGAACCCTGAAGTCCCACTGAGAGTTAAAGGAACTTAACTTCTTCCACCTCACATAACTGGACCTTGAAAGAGCGACATTAACATATTTTAGAGGTAGTCACTTCCAGTTATCCTTAGCTCAAAGGATGATAGCCCACAATACAAGGCTTTGAGCATGGGCCCATCTCTTATAATTGTTCCCTTGAAAATGTGTCTAAGCCCAAACTTAGTGCTCTCTCTCTCTCTCTAAAATGAGTCACAGATTTTTAAGACCAGAAGGTACCATATTATGGTCATCTAGTCTGACCTCCTGCATAACACAGGTCATAGAATTTCATCAAACTCTGACTGTTGGAAGGAAAATATGTAGTTTATAATATTTAACTATCTCCATGTATTTTTCCCTATAAGTTTACACCCTTCTCTAGATTTCCTAGTGCATCCTGCTTTCTCTGTATCCGTCTCTTAGACAGTATGTGTGATGACCACCTTCGTGCTTATGGGCAGGGATTGAAAAGGGGATCTCCAGAGATAAAAACATGAGTCTTTACAGCTTGAGCTAATGGGCTTGCAAGTCATATTTCTTTGTCCAATAAATAATGGCTTTGGAATCCCAGACAATTAGGCTGAGATTTTTCACACCAAATTCCCTGTAAAATGAATGATAAATTAATATTATAATAATGGGCATTCTTCAAATGCATGAAATATAATGATTAAAGTGGGTAAAAAAACATATGGAAGAACTACTCCTAGGGGAAAAAATGTAGTTAACTGAGAGACTGATTTGTTCCCCATGCATTGCTGCAGTGCCCTTCTTACAGCTCCTTAGATTTGAACAAGTCCTAGAAGCTGTGATAATGGGCAGAGGGCAGGTGAAGCAGTCAAGTGTATGGTAAATTCATTCTGGAATTTATCACATGGGTATCATCTCCATCTATGTGGGTGGGGATGATACCATGTATAGAAATTAGTATATGCACAATAATTGAAAAATAAAGGCACTATACAAGCCATATGTTTATTTGTGTATACTATACAGCAAAAAGGGCTTGTTTTTCTTGGGTGATAAAAGCAATTCACTGCCCACTGTGAAGTTAGTGCTGAAATTCCAGCGTCGATGTCCTTGTTATTTATCTGATTTGATTATATTTTAGTTCTTTATGGACTCACTAAAATATGCACTAATAAAATCATGTTAGCCTTTTATTATCGACTGCTTTACCACACTGCTTTACAACTATTGCAAGCCTTAGGATTTCTGGTCCTGGTGAGTAGGTTCTCTAGCAATCAATGTATTTGTTATGCTGGGTTTGGCAATCGATGCTCATGAAAAGGTAACAGATTTTTTTTAGTATCCTTCAAGGAGTTTGCAAACATACTGCATTTTTAAAAAGGGCATTGCATTTATTTCAACACAATACCAGAAGGAATTTAGTTTGAGTAAACTATTACAAACACCTTTTCTTACCTGATGTGGAACAAGAGGCTGAGAGAAAGATTCTATATTAGAAATTCACTAAATATTTAAGGCTTTATCTTGCTATCAATTCCCTGAATCTACCAGACTACATGTAAAAAACATTGGCAGGAGATGGCCCGCAGTACCTTTTCAAAGGTAAACTGGTGCAAAAATTACCTGTGAGCGCTCACTTACACCTCTAAAATCAGACAAGTTAGTGTCTAGTAACCCATCAAACCTATGCCCCTGCAGGTGCAGGGGATCAGCCCTAGGTAGACATATACTATAACGGTGTTATTTGCAGTAGAATACTTCAAGGTCCGTGACTTTAAAACTGGTTATGGTCTAACATCACTGGAGGAAGGGGGAAAGGAAAGTTAGTCAGGAATGATGCAGTTGTAACAAACGACAGTCTTCTCAAAAAATCTCAATTTATACAATATTGGAAATTACCCAGATTAGATTAATGGGAGATTGGGAGATTTTACATTTTAGACCCAGAAGAGGCTACTAGTCCCTTCTGGAAGAAGGAGGTGTTGGTCTATATTTTAGGCCCCTTTATTGGAGCCTGATTCTGTACCACTGAAGTCAATAAGTGCTTTACCATTGACTTCAATGGGAGCAGGAGCAGGCTTGTGGGGATCAGTAACCCAAGAAAGAATTCGCGCTAACCTTACAGCTGGGAGATTGCTCCTCCTCAAGAAATACAATACAAATCTAGTGCATACAATAAATTGTTAAATATTGTTGGAAAATACAGAACACACAGTTCATATGAAGCATTTCCAACTGGTTAGAAACCACGGTGATGGGTGCTATTGGAAACCCAATGATAGAGAAGATGTGCTATGGCAGAAGAAAATGGTGCCATGCCATCTCTTTAGAGTCAGTGTGGAAAGTCAAATTGCTCACCTGCCCTCCAGCAGACAGATCCCTCCATATTAGAAGCACCTAGTGTTAGCTGAAAGGTAGAGAGTAAACCCTTTCCTGTGTTGTTAATGTATGATGAAATGTGACAAAAGCAAAGTTGCATGCACTCTATATCAAATCATTGCAGCTATAGAAGTATATTTTTGAAGAACAATATGTGGGGAAATAAAGACTCAGAGTTGTGATAAAACTCCCTGTTTTCACTTTGGGAACATGCTCTTGTTAAACAGTACTGACACAAAGTTGCACCCTTTGGACAAATTTGCAATTTTCCCCAGGTGAAATTTTTCTACATTCAAACAGAAATGTGGTTGTTTTCATTATAAATTGAAGTGCCTCCTTTTTATTTTCACAGGCAAATTTGAGGCAACAATAAACTATTTAGGATCCCAGACAGCAACTACTTTTTCAGTCTGGAAGTCCCAGTGACGTCTGATCATTTTTTCTTGCAGCTCTAATTCCACACTCATCATTCTTAAAATTGTGTTTCTCTATATGCTCTAAATTTTATTGTATGGAGTTATAATAATCTATGGATTTAAAGCCCTAAATCCCAGTAAACTTTGGCCCCATCAGTCACCTGTTTTGCAAAATTAAATGACTAGCATTCCAGTTGTCCTGTGTGCACTCACATTCACCCCAGCAGCGCAGGGAGGTACAACTGTACCTGCTCCACCCATCAATAATTCCATGCTATGCAGTGGTAGAGGTATTACTGTTTCCCTCAGACAGATTCCATTAGGGGAATACTGCTTTATGTTTCAGACAAGAGACCTGCTTAATCTATTTGGGTTGTGCTAGGTTCTCTGGTGGGGTGGGAACTGTAGGTGGCTTGCACTACTATGATTGCACTGCTGTGAGTCCACAGCCTGGGTCCTGCCAATGAAACAATCAAGCCCTATATCTTAAGAAGTTCCCTAGGATTTTTAGGTTTTGATTCTCATTTACACTAAGGTCCCCTTATACCATTCTGGGAGTGAAGGGGGCCCATATAGTGGATGCCATTATAAAGGTTGACAGTTTTGTTAACCAGGGTAGTACTACTAGTTCCATAAGATTAGGCACTTCATTTCATAAATATAAACATTCAAAATGTTTTTGGTCAACTCCGTCAACTAATTCAAATCTTTCTGAATCATCTGAATTGTTAAAAACAAAAACAAAAACCCCAAACGCTTTTCATTGAAATTAAAATTCTCCTTTTCTGGTGCAGAAACAGGATAATCAAAGGTTCTTAACTCTCCCAGAACCTAAGCAACGTTCATACTATATGCATCATCCACAGGAGTAAGGATGGTCTCAGAATGTTGGACTCTACCTGCAAGATATCAAGTGCCTCCTCCTTAGTCCTGCATGCCCTGAACACCAATAGAATAAACCCACATCCTTCAACTTCCTCTCCCCAGACATAAAGGGGAAAGAACAAAGATGAGTTTGTTGTGGAGGTGTAGCAAATCTGGGTATTGGAGGACTTAAGGGTGAACCAATGAATTTTAGGGTACTGCAGTCGTGATTTGCTGAGGTGCTGAGCATTCACAGCTCCGAGATACTTACAACCGTGGGTGTTCCTCACCTCTGAAAAGCAGGCCCTTAGCATTTTGCAGCAAGTGTTCAGCACTTTGCAAGATTGAGCCCTTAGTCATAAAAATATATTTTACATATAAAAATACAGCAGATTTCCTTCTAAAAATCAAATCTTGAGTGTTATTCCCCTCTGAATATGTTTTTACACATTCTAAAAGAGACATCTGGGATTTACCGTGAACAGTGCAAAAGACTGTTTTATAGTTATTAGAACACACACTGTAGTACCTTTAAACACCGATTGAAAAAAAAAAAAAGTTGAAAAAACTTTCAATCTCAAAGAAATGCTGGTCCGACTCGAACTTTTGCTTAGTGAATTGTAAACAAACTTCTTAGAATGCTGAGAGTTTTCTCATTTCTTTCCAGCAAAGGCAGTCTCAAACACATCAAGTCCTGCTTTGAAGTAAACCTGAGCTGAATTGATGCTGTTCAGCACCTTTGACAAGGCTGCTTGAAGGGTCTCATTTGACTGATGTAGCTTGCAGTGCTCCAGTGCCTCTAGTAGTACTGAAAATTGGCTCATCTTTTCATCCAGCCTGTAAAGAATGTTTCTAAAAGAGAACAATGGAAAATGGTAAACGCTTTACTCAAACAGATGAAAACAATTACTTCATCACAAATCATCAAGGATCCCTCCAAGTACCAGCTACGCTTTACAAATGATACATATTATCTATAGCAAACCTAGCCTGCAGCACACTGAAAAGATGTGTACATATTTATTCTGGTTTTCGAAAGTGCACCTGTCCATCGCTCTAGGTGCGTGTACACGAAAAACATTTACAAAGCCTATGCAAGAACACCCAGACTCTTCCTTGCCCACTCAGTCATTCAGAGATTCAATTGAACTCACACACTTAGGCCCATAATACCCCTCTTGAAGTATCTCATGTTCTCAGCGGGATTGCTTTTATTCCCCCTTTTAAAAGATTTTAGTTATTACTGGGGAGCCTATATATGAAAGAAATATTTTCTGTCCTCTCTGCTCCTGTTGCTTATTTCCCACTTTAATGTCATAGTAGGGAGAAATCCTGGTCACACTGAAGACAATGCAAAGCTCTCACTAACTTCAGCAGGAACATTATTTCACCCATAGTCCTCTGTGACATCATCACCAGTGCAACCATCTTTAATATTGCAGACTAAAGTCAGAGAATACACTAAAGCAGGGATCAGCAACCTTTGGCACGCGGGAAGCGGCATGGGCCGAGGGATGTGCTGGCTGCCGCTTCCCGCAGCCCCCTCTGGCCTGGAACGGCCGAACCTGCGGACGCTCCAGGTAAACAAACCGTCACGGCCTGTCAGTGGATTTCCCTAACGGGCCGCGTGCCAAAGGTTGCCGATTCCTGCACTAAAGGAATAGCAAAACTCTTACAAAACAAAGACTTGTGTTTTCAGGCAACATCCTTAGGAATTAACAAAAAATAACCAAAGAGAAATACAGACAACATAAGATATGAGCAGAATTATTTATATAGGACCCAATCCTGAAGTTGATATTGCAGGAAAACCTACTACCAGATTCTTTGGGAACTTTGTCTGTGTAAGGTGTTGCAGGATTGAAATTAAAGCTATTCAATGGTTTTCATGAGACTTCTGTAGGTCTTCAAAAGCAGTAATCTAAATGCGGTAGTAAATGCAGTAATCATTATACCAATTAGATAATCATGTAAATATCATAAAACTCTACCCTAGGGGCGCCTTTGATTGCAAACCGAAGTGTGTGAAGTTTCAGTTAAAAAGGCCACAAGTGATTCTTGTGCAGGACTTTATCCAGAAAAACACAGGGAGGAAGAAATTCCATAGCACGAACACAAAAACAGTAACAAAGAAAGCAGGACAGCTGAGACACTACATTAGTAACTTAATTACAAGACAGGCCCAGTGGCAACTCCAAATTAGTAATAAAACTGCCAGGGATATTCACCTGGAAGATAGAAGACTACAAAAGAGTATCTGTTGCAGATTACTATCAGAGTCTTCTAATTACCAGTCTACAAGAGGGAGTGGTAATGAAGTGGCAGGATAAATGGCAACTCAGAACAGCGACTTATGCTCAGTAGTGTTTTGTGTATAGCAACGTGTAACAAAATGCTATGAATAAAGAGCGACATTTTCCAAGTATATGAAACAGCTCAGATCTTTAAAAATGGATTTCTTACTAGCCTTACCTATTTCTAATTCGTTTGCTCTTACAGGGAGTATTAAATACCCAAACAATAATTAGCATGGTGCTGTAGGAATGAAAATCTTTGTATCCTCCAACAGGAGAGCACCTAGCATATTTTGAGTGCTACACCAAAAAAATAATCATTATCAACATGTGTGTGTTTGGGGGGGGGAACTGCATGAGTAAAACAGGGCAGTGCCCACTTCAAAGATCTGTTTAACATGATTCTGTTACACGTTAACATGATGTACCATAAATTCAAAGGTGACTGGATTATGCTGCCTGTAGTCACAGGACTGAAATCGGTGCATGCTGATAGCCAGAGAGGTTTTTTTAAGGTGAGTTGAGGGAGCACTGCCACCCTTGCACTGGGTCCCAGAGCAGTCATGCCCTCAGGGAAATTATGGGTGAATGAGTTATGTGGCATACCATACTGCTCCTTGAGGGCTGGATCCTACTTGCTCTGAAGTCCAGGCTTCCACATTGACTTCAAAGGGAGTAGGATCAAGTTCTTTCAGAGGATATGTGCATGCCCCCCTTATGTAGTGTTCATGACATACTACAACATACATGCTGGGGAGACTGGATGCCTGGTCATACTCTCAAACCATCAAGCCACACAACCTTGTGGGCAGTGGCCAGCACAGAAGCTAGTCACCTTCCTTCTTGACAGGTATGTTGCAGTCCTGTCTGGCACTGGGGGGAGGTGGGAAGAAGCAGCTCATTGTATGCTCTCTCCCCACTAAAGCATCCTTTACATGAAATAGAGGAAAATAACATTGATAATTTAAAATTATTTCAACAATGGCTTTTTTTTTAAGGCTAAATTATGCCAAGCAATGAAACATAACCATGGCATTAAGGGATAAATTGTAAACTGTTGAAGTCAGTGGGAGTTCTCATTGACTTTGGTAGAGCCAGAAGTTCATCCTAAGTACCTAAATGCTTTGGCACTGTAGTCTGGATTTAGGTACCTAGATAAAGCTATAGGGCCAGATCTTCAACTTGTGTAAATCTTTATATGTCAGCTGAAATCAATGGAGCTATGACAATTTACATCAGCCACAGATCTTGCCCCTAGAGAAGAGATGGCAACCTAAAGATGGCAAGATTTTGAGGTCAATTAGAAAGTGCATTTTAGAGGTGTATAGGGACCTCTCTCTACCACATCCACCTTGAGGATTAAAATTTACTGTAAACAAGCCACATGTATAAAACAGATTGTTTATCTTTATGAACATCTACTGGGATCTTAACATATTTTCACTCTGCTGCAGTGATTCCAATGGCAGGTTGGTTACAGGCTACTATTTAAGTAGGGCTGTTGATTAATCGCCGTTAACTCACGCGAATAATACAAAAAAATGAACTGTGATTAAAAAAATTAATTGCGATTAATCACACTGTTAAATAATAAAATACCAATTGAAATTAATTAAATATTTTAGATGTTCTTCTACATTTTCAAATATATGGATTTCTATTACAACACAGAATACAAAGTGTACAGTGCTCACTTTATATTATTATTTTTGATTACAAATATTTCTACTACAAAAATTATAAACAAAAGAAACAGTATTTTTCAATTCACCTCATACAAGTACTGTAGAGCAACCTCTTTATCGTGAAAGTGTAACTTACAAATGTAGATTTTTTTTTGTTACATAACTGCATTCATAAACAAAACAATGCAAAACTTTAGAGCCTATAAGTCCACTCAGTCCTACTTCTTATTCAGCCAATTGCTAAGACAAATAAGTTTGTTTACATTTATGGGAGATACTGCTGCCTGCTTCCTATTTACAGTGTCACCTGAAAGTGAGAACAGGCGTTCGCCTGGCACTTTTGTAGCAGCGTTGCAAAGTATTTACGTGCCAGATATACTAAACATTCATATGCCCCTTCATGCTTCCATGCTGATGATGCTTGTTAAAAAAAATAATGCATTAATTAAATTTGTGATTGAACTCCTTGGGGGAGACTTGTATGTCTTCTGTTCTGTTCTACCCACATTCTGCCATACGTTTCATAGAATCATAGAATATCAGGGTTGGAAGGGACCTCAGGAGATCATCTAGTCCAACCCCCTGCTCAAAGCAGGACTAATCCTCAGACAGATATTTGCCCCGATCCCTAAATGGCCTCCTCAAGGATTGAACTCACAACCCTGGGTTTAGCAGGGCAATGCTCAAACCACTGAGCTATTGCTCCCCCATGTTATAGCACTCTCTGATGATGACCCAGCACATGTTCATTTTAAGAACATTTTCACAGCAGATTTGACAAAATGCAAAGAAGGTACCAATGTGAGATTTCTAAGTATAGATACAGCACTCCACCCAAGATTTAAGAATCTGAAGTACCTTCCAAAATCTGAGAGGGACGAGGTGTGGAGCATGCTTTCAGATGTCTTAAAGGAGCAACACTCTGATGCGGAAACTACAGAACCCAAACCACCAAAAAAGAAAATCAACCTTCTGCTGGTGGCATCTGACTCAGAGAATGAAAATGAACATGTGTCGGTCCGCTCTGCTTTGGATTGTTATTGAGCAGAATCCGTCATCAGCATGGACGCATGTCCTTTGGAATGGTTGTTGAAGCATGAAGGGACATATGACTCTTTAGCGCATCTGGCACGTAAATATCTTGTGACGCAAGCTACAACAATGCCATGCAAATGCCTGTTCTCACTTTAGGTGACACTGTAAACAAGATGTGTGCAGCATTATCTCCTGCAAATTGTAACCAAACTTGTTTGTCTGAGCAATTGGCAGAAATAGGACTGAGTAGGTTCTAACATTTTACATTGTTTTATTTTTGAATAAAGTAATTTTTTGTACCTAATTCTACATTTGTAAGTTCAACTTTCATGATAAAGAGATTGCACTACAGTATTTGTATTAGGTGAATTGAAATATACTCTTTCTTTTGTTTTTTACAGTGCAAATATTTGTAATAAAACATAAATATAAAGTGAGCACTATACACTTTGTATTCTGTGTTGTAATTGAAATCAATATATTTGAAAATGTAGAAAACATCAAAAAATATTTAAATAAATGGTATTCTATTATTGTTTGACCGTGCAATTAAGCACGATTAATTTTTTAATTGCTTTACAGCCCTATATTTAAGACAAATACTCTTAACTGACCGGAGTACAAATCAACATATAATGAGGCATATTTAGTTGTCTGGTGAATGTAAGAGACAGGAGAGCTTTCATCATCATGTAAAAGAAGATCTTAACTTCTGCAATAATAATATAATTTAGGAACAGTTGATCTATTGCACAGTATGGTGGAAGCTTTTTGTGATGTATGACAATACTTTAAAGCATAAGAAGCAACATTAGAAGTATCTTTTAAAAAAAATTCTTCTATGGATTCTCACCAGGATCTTATTTTTCCAATTACTTATCTCTGCATTGCAAACCATACCACCTTTTTTTTGCTGCATATAACGAATTCTCTCTTTATGAATCCTTACAAAGAGTCAGCGAATAGTATTTCATTTTCGTATCTCCAAGTTTCATCAAATGAAAAAAATGGCTATAATGTTACTCAGTTTTTGTATTTTCATGTATTTTCCAGTCAGTAAAAAGTGTTTTAATTAAAAATTACAACTGCTTTGAAAAATACCTCGCCATTTCACTTGCATGCATTAATATT
Source organism: Emys orbicularis (assembly GCF_028017835.1). Classification (NCBI taxonomy): domain Eukaryota; kingdom Metazoa; phylum Chordata; order Testudines; family Emydidae; genus Emys; species Emys orbicularis. The sequence goes on along the minus strand of NC_088691.1, from coordinate 94,460,888 downwards.
GATATACAATTGCTATACATAGACCCATACCCAAGACACCTACATTTACTCTATGTAATTCAATCACTAAAACATTCTGTAACTGAAATCGTTTTAGTAGCCTACACTTTTAAAACAACATTAATTCCACCCTCTTGCCTAATCGTTTAAATATCTTCCTTCATCTTTAATTATTTTGATCTTAAAAATATAATTCATATAGTCAGCCTGACCCACACAAAACACAGAGAGACTACTAAAAGGAAAGTGTAATACATTATTGATGACACTAATGAAATTACAACACACATCACTCATCTTAATGGGTCTGTTTCAATGACACATCACAGTGACCTGAAAAGTACAGCACCAAACTAGGACACCTAATTAATAACTCCAGACAGTACTACTGAAAGAGATAAAGCATCTTCATATAACTGACAAATCAGTCTTCATAAACTAAGGCAAAGGGGCATATAAAATGAATTTTAAAAGAAAGGAATCTATAGTCCTTACAATGAGTCATTTCCACGTCTGCAAGCATGCCTGTCGCTGATGGAAGTAATAACTTTGTATTCTAATGTTGATTTTCATTATCACAACTGGGCATGGAATGCCACTCCTTACACAACTGAAATTAACAGGCATTATACTTCATGCCAGGAAATTTCTCAGTGATAAATCACACTTGATAATAAGTCATGTCTTTCAAAACAGATTAAGCTGTGTATACTATACCATAAAATAGGGACCAATATATACCCCCAAACTATTTTAGAAGTTATACTGAAGCAATGGAACTGTTAAAAGTAGATTATTGTATTTACCTTGTCACTGAAAGAGATTATTTTATTTGGGAGACAAGCATTTACATAAGTAACATACAAACACATGAGGTGAATTATTGTGCCGTTCACATATATCTTCTATCCTAAGGGTTCAGGTTTGGATTTTGCAGACCAAAAGTAATTACTAAATCATTGGCATGTGATAGAAAGCAAAAGGTCCCACATGAGTTGAGTTCGCATTGTCTCAATGGGATCACACTAAAATCACTTATGGGAAAGTGCAATGAGTATCTCTGTCTGTTCTACTTATAATCAAATGTGCGGTGACTACAGCTGTTTCAATACTCTCACAAATTCATTTTATGTATCTCTGAATGATTTGTACTTATGCTCTGGAAAAATAAAAACCAACAAGTGATTTCTGACATTCTTTTTTATTTCCCCTCTCATCATCATGAAAATTTTCAGTTCTGAATACACCTTCCTTAAAGGCAGGGAGCTTGTCCACTTTCATGTTTGCAAAACATTGCTGTGTTACGTAAACAAATAAATTATTATAATAAATATTCACATGCTGAGATTTTTAGATTCACGGGGTCTGAATTTATTACAGGATCTAGAGCACTATATATTCACTAGTACTAGATTTGCATGAGATTTAAAAAATGTGTTATACTAGCTGTACCTATGAAAACTTTATAAGGTTGGTGGAGATGAAGGTTCCCCCTCTTCCTTTTCTACACACCCACTTATCTTTCCTACCTCTGTCCTTTGCCGCCTCTTTCTTCTTTTCTTCCTTTTGCCCTACAAATAGTTTATTCTGAAGTGGTATGACTATGGTATTGTCGAATGGTATGATGATGACGACAAAAGAGAAGCACATTGCAAAATTCTGCTCCAGGGTGTATAATTTTTGTTGATCAGTAAAAATATCATTAGCTTTCTCATCATCATCATCAAGATGGATGAGTAAGTTTTTATTCCTGGGCTGGTAAACTGTCATGAAATATTTGCAAGGCTGATTAAAGGTAAGAGGCCCTTCCCCCCTTTCTTACTTCCTCCCTGTCTCTTCTTGTCCTGTTCGCCAATTCATTTGCATACTGCATTCTTAGTGGATGAAATGTGTCCATTTACAAACTAATCACATACTCTATACTCCATACTCTCTGGAAAGTCACACTGTATTCAAGTATAACTAATAAGCACTTCTATGCATAAATAATAATACCTTTCTCTTACATAGTGCTTTCCATAAACAGATCTCAACATGCTTTACAAAGGAGGTAAGTATCATTATCCCCATTATAAAAAGTTGTAGGGTCAGATTTCACTCACAAAATTCTACTAAGTGGATTGCAAGAATGTAAATGAGGGCAGAATTTGACTTGCAAGGCCAAATTCTCCATTTATGTACACCAGTGTAATTAGGCCAAACTACACTGATGTCAGTGGTAAACCTAGTCAAAGAGAAAGCAGGATAAGATCCATTGTGGTTCGCTCAAGATAAAAAGTCAAATCTTGACTACTCAGCAGAGTTGAGGATTTGGACCTTCAGGTTAGAGCTGAGCAAATAACTGATTTTTTCAGTTTGGTGGCCAAACCAGAATATCCAGAAAAAAAATCATTCATTTTGAACAGAACCTGAATTTTTCTGGTTATTCTTACTGAAACAAACACTCCCCTAACCAATTTTGTTCAGGTCAATTTGAACTGACATTTCATTGAAAAACCTTTTGAAATTAAATGTCAAAATGATTCATTTAGGCAATGTCAAAATGAACCAGTTCAGTTTTTTTGAGGAAAAAAAAATCTGTTTCATTTTGGGGGTGGGGGGAATGAATTATTTGCCTAATTCAATTCAACTAGTGAATATTTTCAGTCATCCTAAAACTTCATTTTTGGGTGAATTTTATTATTTGACCAAAAAAGTTTGGCCAGCTTTACTTATATTTATCAAAGAAAAGGAAGCTGGACATATGATTCTTTCTTTAATTGTTAATGACAAAATACCAGCATTCACATGTTTTAAAGTATATAACAAATCATTCTAGCCTTGTGCATAGACAAAGCTAGCACAATTATCATCATAAAACTAACAGAATGTAAGTCTTGATTTTCTGTTAATAAGACACTGATCTGTAATTCCTTAGAAAAGATTTCAAACAGAAGACTGTATCCATAACAACATGCAGCCACACAGTTTAACTTTCAGCACATAAAATAGTAATTGCTTTTTTCTTTGACATTTTTATATTTTCATGGTTTATAACAGCAAAAATGGCCTCCAGCATTTCCTGACAGTTAATCACTGATTCAGTTATGGGCCCAGTAAGATGTACCTCTTCAAGCCAGGCTGGCATCAACTAGCAGGAAATGTTCTCCCTGATGGACATTCAATGAATTGTATTAATATCTGCATCCCCAATTCTGCACCTTGTACTGCACAGGACTTCACTGGAGCTCTATGTAGGGATAGGGGTCCACCGACATGGAACAAAATGATGTATTGGGATCTAAGATTGTACTGTTTTTCCATAAATATTGAAATGCCAACAACTTTTCTGAGAGCTGCAGCATTTTTAAGCTTTCATAAGGGGAGTAACATTAAATCCCATTTTTTTAAATTTAATTACAGATAAATAATCCTCACAGCAATCCCTGAATATCAGGTGAGACACAGATTGGTGCACACCTGGTATAGAAAAAACACCTACATTTTTATACAATACTCCAATGTGTTCTTTAGAATTCAGTTCTGCTCTTATCAAAGTAACTCCTGTATCACCTCATTTTGATCTCACTCCCATAGTTTTTCCACTGAACTCAATAGGGTTGTTCCTGATTTACTGTGGGGTAAAGGAAATCAGAATGAGGCCCACAGAATTCAGGAGGGCAGATTCAGGTCCTGGTTCAGTACAGCAGAATCAGAGCCTAAAGGGAAGTATCAGGAAGGCAAATGGTCTTCAGGAGTCACAAATGGATGCTTTTCACTGTTAAAGAACAGTCCTATGTAATGTATAAGGCATGATTCCTTGTAGGGCTTTATAGAAATTAATTAAATAGGTTTCTCTAGAAATGAGTGTAAAAACCCATACAAAGTATCACATCTTTTCTAAAGAATTTTAAAGCCATCTTCTGGAACTGAATAGAAAGTGATACAGAAATGTATAGGTTGCTTAAAAAATTCTATAGGATTTTTCCATAGGTGCTTGGACAGTGGATTTGTACCTTTGAGAGTGATTAAGGCATATTGTTAAAAAATTAAAACTAACAACTGTATCTTAAAATATGCTATTTGCTGGAAACATGTGGGTCAATGGTGTCAAATATGCTTTCTGTTATTTGTTGAATGATATTTAAAATACAGCTCTAATCACCTCCACCAGTAGAATTAATCTGAGTACGTTCCTCGTTGGTAGATTTATGTTATGCTATTACATTACACATGAGAGCAGCATATGTTAATGTTGAACAATATGAAGACTTTTTTTTGTTACAAGGATGTCTCAGCCTGGGATATTGATTCAAAATTGTTGTGCTACCAGTTGAAGAAACTGAGTGTGGGTGAGCTCTGAATGTTTTCCGAATGGTTCCCACCTTATGTTCAGCAGCTGCTGCAGGAATTTAGGAAAACAGGTAAGACAAATGGTGATTCCCAGTGGGGAAAAAATTCTAACTCAAAAAGTAGGAGGCAGCATCCAGTAGTTAAAAGTAGTACACCCCGGGAGTCAGGTGTCCTGGGTTCTATTTCCAGCTCTTCCACTGAACACTTCTACCTTTTCTGCATTGGTAGTGATAATTCTACCATTTTCAACTAGTAATGGACCAATACTATTAAGATTCTTTTTGTTTCCAATATACTTATTTCTTATTGTCCTTAACTTTGCTGGCCATAGATTTCTCCTTGAGTCCCTTTGCTTCCCTTATCAATCTTCTAAAATTTCTAGCTTCTGATTTATATTCATTACTATCAACTTCCCTTTTCTTCCATTTGTTGTATACTAATTTTTATAGCTGCCTTCATCTCCCCTTTAAACCAGGTCAGTTGTTAACCAATATGAGCTTCTTCCTCAACTGTGGGATTATGTCTTTTTGGACATCCAGTAAAGTTTTCCTAAATAACTCCCAATTATCATTCACATGTTTCTAATGAAATTCTTCCTCCCAGCAAATCTGGCTCATAATTGTTTTTAGTTTTGTGCAACTGGCCCTTTTAAAGCAGCAATTATATATATCACTGGTCTAGACTTTAATCTGTTTTCACATTTAAATGTGATCAAGTCATGATCATGGTAACCTAAGTTACCATTAATTTTTAGTTCTATAGTCAGTTCCTCATTGCGCTTCATCTGTCAAGACATAGTCTAATATAGGAGTCCCCCATGTTGGGATGCAACACTTTTTGAGTTAGGAAATTGTCATCTATAATACTTAGTAATTCCAGGCATGTATTAGTATTGGCAGCATGAGAACTCAAGCATTTGTCACTCAGATTGAATTTTCCCATGATCACACAGCTGTTTTCCTTCACATTATAGATAGGTGCATAAAGAATTGGTCATCTTGTTCCCTAGTGTGATTTGGTGGTCTGTAGCAGACAGCAACTAATAGCCCATCTTGTGCGTTATCTGTTAGGACATTGAACCATAAGCATTCACAATCATTTTCTTAGGAGTTATCAGTGACTCGGAAACAGGTAATGCCATTTTTAGCATAGAGTGCTAATCCTCTTCCCATTTTGCCCACTTGATCTATATCCATTGGTTTTAACTTTCCAATAATGAGAAACACCCCACCAGGTTTAAGTAATGCCAACTAGATGAAATTTATGCTCATAAATGAGCAATTCCAATTTATTGTTTGTTACCCAGGCTCCTAGCATTGGTGTATAGGCAATTAAAGAATTTCTTCTCTTTGTGTCCTTTGGTTCCTTGATTAATTTTGTTCTCAACAGCTCAATTTTATGCTAATGGTGTACTCATATCTTCCCTCTTTTTACCTCCCCTTTTGTTATTAGTGTATCACCCTCCTGCCTACTCTAGCCAGCCTGCCCCCAAGACAATTAGTCCCCCTTCTACGAAGATGGAAGCCATCCAACCTACACAGCCATCTCTCCCCATAGAAGGTGGACCAGTGTTTCACAAAACCAAAACCTTCCACCCTACATCACTTACCTAGCCAGTGCTGCATGTCCAGAATCTTCTGCCTTCTGTCTTCCTTTACTTGTGGGACAGGAAGGATCTCAGAAGAGATCGCTTGGATATACTTCTTCCTCAGCACGCTTCAGAGTTCCCTGAAGTAATCTACTATCTGGGAGATATCTGGCAATGCAGTGTCATTAGTGCTAATATGAATCATCACCAACGGAGCCTTTCCTGTTGATTTCAAAAGCCTATTCAATCCGAGTGACGTCTCATGTGTTGGCTCCAGGAAGGCAGCACATTGCCCGGTTGTCCATCTATCCCTTGCAGAATGTTGTTTTGATTCTACTGAGTACTAAATCCCCAAAAAGGATCATCTATCTTCCTTGGACATTTGGAGAATCGTTTGTGGAGAAGCGTGATTTTCATACAGGTCTGCCATTCACAGATGTGTCCCCTATATATCTCCATTCCCTTGGACCAGCTGAGACTTGGTAGGTATCTTCCACAGTTTCCACATAGAGGACCTGGTATTGACTGGAAACTTCTAGCTGTGTGGAATTCCCCCTGGTCCTCTTCTTTCTGGTGGCCAAAGCCTGCCCCTCATCTATCTCCAGCCAGGCAGAATGCCACCATAACCTCTTGCCTTTAGCGGTTACGCACCGCTAGGTCTCCTCTCTGAATTCTTCTTTTTCCAAATTCTTGAGCTTCTTTCTTCTTTGAACCAGAGATACTGGTGATTTCTCAACCTGGATGCCCAGGAATTCCTCAGCTTCTCTGCTCCTCAGGAGCATCTCTACTTTTTCTTCCAATCCAAGAATCTTCTCCAGCACTGCCACCAAACTTGCACTTCAAGCACAGGAAGTCCCTTCTAGCTTCAGACAGGAAAGAAAACATGGCGCATCCGCTGCAGTTCACCCCCACTGTTCCACTCCAATTTAAAAGCCACTTAGTTAGTTTCTTTCCATTTTTCTTACAATATTCAGCCATGTACTAATGATAATCTACATTAATACATTGCAAATTACGAGATCCCATTGTCAACCACTTGACATTGAAATCTGAATCTGTCAAAGGGAGATACAATAATAGTATGCACTCTGCTGTTACCATAATTGTAGCTATATTTGTCTAAAGTTCAAACATGTTCTTACAGCTAAATTAATTCTCTATTTAGCTTACCATACTTAATAAAACAAATCAAATCCAGAAGTGCAGAGCAGATAAGAATATACAAGCAAACGTTTGCTGAATATGCTAGAATAATACAACAGACAAGGTGGGTGAGGTAATATCTTTTATTGGACCAACTTCTGTTTGTGGAAGAGAAGCTGTCAGGCATCACAGAGCTCTTCTTCAGCTCTGGAAAAGGTAACCAGAGTGTCACAACTAAAGACAATGTCGGACAGACTGTTAAGCCTAAGGGGTTAACACGTTGCAAGAATCAACGTAAAATGAAGTGGGCAATTGCGGAAGATGACCTTCACTGGCAGTGCCACCTAGTGGTCAGGCAGGGCTGTGGTTGGTGGTCCTCCTTTCTTCTACAATACCATCCTGTGGGTTCCGTCACTTCTTTTGGGCTCAGCTGTTCGGCCGGGTCACACATTCTAGTCCACCCCTTTCAGGGTAAACATAAAGGAAAGTCCAATAATGGAGACGGCTTTTGGTGCCCAGGAGGGCTTCAGGACTTTCTCCTTATCTCTGGGACTTCCGTCTGGACCCTTGTGTATTCAGGGTTTTCCCCAGCTGGATTCTCTGCCAAGGGGACTCCTATTATTGTCCCACCTTCAGGTGTTGGTAGGGGAGCCTGGGCCCACCCACTCCACTGGGCTTCGATCCAGGGCCAAATGGTGGGCAGCTATATTCTGCACCTTGGGGTGCTAAACAACTGCCTCCCTGAAACTCTTCCTACACCCGAGTGCCGCCTCTTTCCCCCCTGCAGGGTAAATTAAAGAACTGAACTGAAAATGAAGTTTCTGACCTTCCCAAACAATTACCAGGCTCTCCAGGCTTGGTCAAGTAGGTGTGATCAGGTCTCAGGCAACAAGGGCTCCTCAGCTGTTATTTCCCCATTGTTCAGGCTTGTTCCCTTCCACTGCTTTCCCCCTTTTGAGCCTCTCTGCTTCCCCTTTTAAGCTACACCTCCAGCACGTACAGGCTTGCGGTGCGGTGGCCTGGGCCCAGAGCTGCTCATTATCACTGTTCTCCAGTGTGGGGTTTCAACATCCCATCACAAGCAATTGACACCTCTGCAGTCATAGGACAAAGGAGGGTTAGTATGTTACAATTCGTTGGCATGAGCCATAAACCAGTTTCTCTTTTGAGACCATGATTTTCAGTATCTAGCAGTTATGAATTTAAGTTCCTGTGCTTGTCTTTTGAAGCTGTTGTGCAGGTTTCCTTTGAGGATAGGGACAGAGGTCAGATATGAAGGGATCATTTTGTGAAAAGGGTTTTCCCCCCGGGTAATATGATGTTTTTGTCTTCTTTCATTTTTCTGTGTGAGTTCATTTGAGAGTGTAGTGATTTTCTGGTTTCACCCACATAGTTGTTGTTGGAGCATTTGAGGTGAACCTCATCCAGTGCACAAAGCGATCCTAAATATTACAAAAGATATTACCTCACCCACGTTGTGTGTCTGTCTCATGTTCTGGTGCCAGCACAGCTATAATACCACTGCAAAGAGTCATGCTAGGAAGAGACAAGATGGTGAGTGTTTTTATGGGAAACACAGAATGTCAGGCTAGTCTACGTTTATCATATCATCAAGGCATATCCCTGTATTGGGAGACAGTGCAGAGCCACATTCAAAAGGAGGAGCTTGAGGAGAAGCTTTGCCTCAGGCTACCCTACAAGCATGGGTGTTGCACAAGCTGCACCAGCCTTTAGTAACTTTCTTCTTCCTGTGCAGAGTTAGGGGCCGGGCCATGGCTCCAAATCTTCACTTGCCACTGCTAAGGCAATGTGTGCCCCAGTGGCCCGTGGGCTCGAACACTCCCTTTGCTCCTGCTGCAATTGCTCTGGCCCTAGTGCTGATGCTCAATGGTGGCAGAAGGCACTTTTCCTTTGGGCACAGCTGAGCCTTTGCATAAAAATTATAGGCCAGGTCCTCATCTTGTATAAATCAATGTAATTCCACTGATATCAATGGAGGTATGCAGATTAACACAAAGTAAGGGTTGGGCTCATATTTTAATAGACCTTTCAAAATTATTTTCAAAGCCGAGAATTCTTTAGTATTACTCTGCTATAGTAAGTCTGAATATGACAAAAGAAACTAAAGCCACTACACATAAAGAGGTAATCCAAAACTGCATTCAGTCACACTGCTATCAAACGTCAATCTAAGCAAACTAGAAAAAAAGCTAGTATTGATCTTAAGATTACATGTTGGTGAAGCACTCAGGGCTCAACCACACCATTGAAATCAATGGGAGTTTTGTCTCAGATGTCAATGGGTTCAAGCTACACTGTAGGACTCAAACAGGAGCAGATATAAACCAGGGATGGAGAGCTTGCTTAAAGAACAGGTTTCATGGAGTATTTTTTTCCTTTAAAAATTCTTCCTCCACTGAGCTATACTTTAGCTGTGGACACATTATCAAGCACAAATTTTTCATTCTACAGGCCTATGCTGCATTCCTGCCACCTCACTAAAGTCAACAGAGTTTCACTTTTGTAACAGAGAAAAAATGGGTCTGATAATTAAGATGTCTCTGTGACACTACCTCAAAGCAGCACCCTGGAACCCCCATATTCACCACTGTCATATAATTATATGTTTTGTACAAAGTACGCCTTGTGAGGTATCATTTTGAAAGTCTTGATCTGTTGAACATTAATATCCTGTTGGATTGTATGTGCTATCATTGGATGTGAAGTTTTCAAGTCTTGCTGTGTATTACTGAAATATGTTGTGAGGTTGGGAACACCCACAACTAGCCTTTCAGGTACAACAATGGAATAGCCAGACAGCGATTAATGGCTCATCAACACCCATCAAGAACACTATCTTGGAGACTTCTCAGATGAGGCACGTATGCCATAGGGGCAGGCTAACAGATGTCACAGCAAAGATCTTTTCAGCAAGCTGGAAGAAAATATAGAAGAGGGGAAGTGACGTCATCACTAGGCTTCCTCTCTCTCCCCCCCCCAATCAACACCTGGAAGAAATGTCTGGAGGACAAAGACTTTGAACTGGGGAAGGGTGGTCCCAGGCTGGAAAAGAGTCCCAGCCTGTGTACTGAGGATCAATGACCTGTTTGTACCATCTGTCAGGGTGAGACACTGCTTGATTCAAATCCTGTTTAGTTTGTAGAACTCAGACAGCGAATTCATTTTTATTTCTTAACTTTGAATGCTATGCCTGCTACTTATAGCCACTTAAAATCTCTCTTTTGGTAGTTAATAAACCTATTTTGTATTTTACCTAAAACAGTGTGTTTTGGTTGAAGTGCTTAGGAAATCTCAGCTCAGTTCACAAAGGCTAGTATTTGTCCTCTCCACATTGAGGGTGTGGCAGACTGGGTAATGAACTTATGCTGGCCAGACTTCTGACCAGTGTAGGATGGTATAGTTTGGGGTGCAAGGCTGAGGAGCCTGGGGGAACTGGCTGGAGCCTTCCTATTGATGGTTCATGAGTGTCTGGGAGATCATTCTTGTAACTCAGTTGGGTGTGTCCCTGCCTGTAGATGTCTGTGCAAGTGCAGTACCTGTGCCAGAGGTTTGTGGCTTGACACAGCATCACAGTGTGAGGGAGATACTCCACGTTGGTGGGCCAGAGGGCTCAGTGATACCACAGTCCAGGTTGCACTGCAGGGACCCCATCACAATCTCTACTTGAAAATCATTGTAAAACTTCATGTCTATTTATTTTTCTTTATATTCAAAAAGCTTTCTGCAGGTGCAAAAGTCACCTGTGGAGATTTTCACAACTCAGAATAAGCTGCACTTTTGACTGCCTGCTTTTTCTGCCCATCTGGCATTATAGGGTTTTGTTGCTTAGGGAGAGAGTGATTCACTTCCTAGCTCTACTACATCTCTTCTTCGTGACCTTAGCAACTCACTTAGGGTAAGATTTTCAAAAGCACATATGTAGTTTAGGAGCCTAAATCCCATTTCCACTTAGAAGCTGAACTCTCATTGAAAGTCAACAGGCGCCTAAGTCAGCTAGGCCTGTCAGCTAGGCCTTCGTCTCACTGTCCCCCCCCGTTCTCAATCTTCTGCTTCTATATCATACCTCTTTCTTCCTTCTTTGTCTGTCTCGTCTATTCAGGCTCTAAGCTCTTCAGAATGGGAACTGTCTGTTAGTATGGGTCTGACACAGCACATAGCACAATTAGGTCCCTATCTTGGAAGAGGCCATAGGCACTACTATAATGCATATAATAAAATAAATCATAACACAGTTAAAGGCATAGCTGAAAGTCAAAGCTAATACATTATATATGTCTATTGTCAATTACTTGCTATTTGTAAACATTCTTTACAATCATCTTCTATCATCCTGTATGCTGAAAACAAACCATCACAAATTTGCAACTTTGTGGAGAGGTTAAAAAAATTCAAGCGGGAAAAATATCTAAATGTTTTCATTTTATGTTTTTGAGCATTTTACAAGGTAAATTAATTTATATAAGACAAAGTTATCACCAATACAATTTTCATATTTTTCCCTGCATGAAAATATCTAACAGCATGGAAATGTCACCCATCTTTTCATGCTAACACTTTCCAAAAGACTACATTTCAGGATAAAATGAATAATTTGGGGAAACTCAACAGAAACTACTGGATAATCCAAAATTTTCAGAGAGTATCTAATTCTTGCAGAAGTATTTAAAAATCAGTTAAACAGGGAGCATTAAAATCTTTTCAAGTCAACCATAATTAAATGGTTGAATTATCTAATATTCAGCATTGATTAAGTGGCAATTTCACTTTAAAATGTGAAGAAAATTGCAAGACAAGCCAAAGTCATGGTTAGAGTAAGACATGAACATTCTACTTCACGCTGTGTTTAGTCACATATTTGTGGTTTGCAGATAGAATCCATTTGTGTTGCCACAACAATATGGCACACTGTGAAGGATCATAGTGTTATATTATGGCATTTATCCAAAATTTATGCTCAATACCTTGCACTCTGAGAGGCGCAAAAGGATCAGACATTTAGAGCATGGGTTATGCTGAAAGTATTGCCTCCTATAAGTATTAAGAAACAGCATGATTGGGCATGATTAGCAATAATGAGAAAAGACTATAACCACAACAGGAGTTTGTAAGAGCATCATCAGATTAGTGATTAGTACTGGTGTACATTATGATAAATGTATTGCTCCAAAAACAGCTGAATATTAGGCCCAGCCATGAGTAATGGAGGAAGATTGAAGCACAATACTCCCAATGCATGGGAGACATATGCGCACACACTGCACACTATGCTTTAGGAGAGGGCAGACTGCTCCCATGGTGCACCCTGCCCATTCTGCAAGATGGTGTGGAGGGGGCAAGGCCTTGCTTTGTCCAACCCCTTTTCCTCTCCTTCAGGGCAATTTACACCTCCAAGGGCTCAGGAAGGACGCGGTGCTTGTGCTTCCTCGAATGCATGGCTGTGACTATCCCAAGGGCTTGCATAGGCCATGCATGCAGTGTGTTTAGGAAAGCTTCTTGTGCCATTCAAGAGTATAGCTTATTCTTTCTGCTGCACTGGTCCTTCTCAGCAGGCTAGCCCAGAGGAGGGCAGGGCTATGGTCTTATCTCCTCCCTGACCCTCCTAATCCCTTTTCAGGTATTTTGCACCACTCAGGAGAATAGGAAGTGACTATAATTATGGCTGTCTCTTCTGCTGGCCACTCAAGGGGGAGGAAGGCTCCTTTCTCCCTCTCCCCACCTGTGTAAGGGCTGGTACAATCTAGAAAGAAGAAAGCAACAAAGACATTATCATTCCAAGAGAGTTACTCTAGATTCCACTGGTGAAACCAACACATGAATCTGGCTCAAACTATGGAATTAACTAAAATGAATGTAGCAAACGTTATTTCAATTTTTAAAAAGTTAGAATTAGTTATATAAGTGCTATTAGAATGTTCAGGATTTAATTGAAAATAGTATAATTATTACTTTGTATGGTTTGCACTATATATATTTAGTGAGGTGTGGGTGTTCTCAGTATAGTTCAGATCCCATAATTGTTTCTCATGCCATTAATTGCAACGGTAATGTCTCTTATTTCTTTAGAAGGTAAATCGGCAATTAAGAATTGCTATAATGCTTTTATCATTTATTTTTAAAATGGAAAGAACTTGCACAAAAGATTTTCTGTATACTTAGTTTTATGGTCCAAACCACTTTTAACTATGTTGTGAAAGTGTTGAATACCTGACTTATAGTGAATTTATTGTCACTAGTCTTTACTAGCCAAGCAATTTACAAGACATGGACTAATACACATATTCTCACCTGAAGAGCTCACAAACCCAGGCTCTAATCCTTTTGTGGTATCTGATAGCACAGACTTGGAGCAAATTGCCTGCCAAGAAAGCCCATATCCCATTTTTATCAAGCAAACCTCAGTTTTATCAAATAAAGTATATTATCTTGGATACTATACTGATAGATGATGGTTAGTTTTCAAGTCTCTTGAAAATACTAGTTGTCTTCTCATACTTTCAGCACATTGAATATCTTTGCTTTATCTCCTGTGAATTATTTCTGCTTTAGTAGTTCAAGAACTGGAAATCTTAGGTTATGTCTACACTAGCAATTGAACGACAAACTTTTGGCTTTCAAAGGTGTTAAAACCCTCCCCCACCCCGAAAGATAAACGTTTTGCTGTGACAAGTGTGAAAAGTGCGTTGTCGGCAGGAGCGCTCTCCAGACGACAATGCAAACACTGCTCATTGGGGGTGGAAGTTTTTTGTCGGCAGGAGAGCTGACAAACAGCGGCTACACTGCACAATTTTTAGTGGCACGGCTGTAACAACACAGCTTTGTCGCTAAAAGCTATGTAGTGTAGACACAGCCTTAGTGGCATTGTGTGTTGCTTTTTCAATCCCTAATATTTGATTGCATTATCTTTGATTTAAACCAACACAAACTACAATTGGATTGTCTGGTAGTGGAAGAGGTTTAAAGTAAACAAGACCGGGGAGAGGTTCTTGTTGAGAAAAGCAAGGTAGGAAAAGCAGATGAAGAGGCAGGGAGGCTGAAGAGAAGATTATAGTGTACAGGGCAAGAAATGACTAAAATGTAGAGAAGGATTTTAGCAGTGAGGATTGACTAGAAAGGATTTTTTGGTGGTACAAAAGACAACATAACAAGACTTTCAGTCGGAATATGTGGGTAACAGGACTCAAAGATGTCTCTGGAGTTGAGAGTCTGAACATAATGGAGTTGTCAACAGTGATAGAGAACTGACATATAGGAGAAGGGCAAAGGAAGATGGATAGGTAGTCTATTTTGGAAAAATTGAGTTTTGAGATGGCAGCGGAACACACAGCAAGAGCTATCTATGAAATAAAAGGAATTGCAAGTTTGGACAGACTTGAAGACACTAGAGATGGTAAAATCTGATTCACAAGTCATCAGCATGGAGGGGGAAGAGGAGAGAATTTGCTTATCCTTACAGGGTGGCAAGAAAATGATAAGAGACCATCTTTAATTCTGAAAAACTTACAATTTCCTCCCCACCCTCCAGCATAACACAGTGTTACATTTATAAATATCATAGCAGGTTTTATGATAAAGTGGATACTTTTCACCCACCACAGTTAATTTAGCATGGTCTTTGTGGTATTTCCCATTCTAAGGATCAGAAAGACCACTGAACATGTTTGGTTCAGGTCTACAGTCAAAAATCTTCATAGATTCAAACTGACAGAAATATTATAACAAAGTTTGTTTAAACATTAAGTTACATGATGCAAAACCAAAAAATGATGAGCTCAAAATACAATGCAAAACTTGCAAAGTGTTTGTGACAAAAGAATTACGGTAATTCAACAGTTCTTTTTGCTGAGGTTTTTTTTTTTTTTTTTTAAATGACATTGCATTACATGTGTAGCCATGTCACAATATAGGATTAGTAGGTCTTCTGGAAATATTTGTATCAGTAAAGCTTGTCCTCCGTAAAAAACAATGAGAAGTTTGTTTGCACACAGAGATTTTAAAAGGGACTTTAATTTTCTTAATAAACATATCTTTTGAAGACTGAATCCTGGGGCATGTGAATTTTGTCACCCAAGAACCTGCTGTAGCTTATCAGTTAAACAGGAATGTATCAAGTGGACTTTGTACATATATCAGGAGTGAATGCAACAGGGAAAGACAAAACTCAATCTGAAAGAAAAACATTTGTTCTACTGAACAACAAACACTTGAGTGGCATGAGATTAGCAGTAATGCAAAGTATATCATCGTGTAGTGCTAAAAGTGTCTTTTCACAGTGCCTCAATATCATTATAGCGAATTTAAATTTTTAGACCAAAGTAGTCAATTATTTTTTGTCAAGGTACAAATTTCTTGGTTAAGGTTCAGACTGCAGAGAAACATTTTTCACACAGCAATAACAATAATGGTAATAATAAATAAAAATATTTCGCGGTCTGTTCAAAATCTCTTGCAGTCCAGATTTGGCCCACGGTCTGCCTATTGACTACAACTGTTCTAGATCCTTTATTTCCTATACTGTACTATTTTACATTATAATGATGTTGTAGACTTGCTGACCTGTCTCCTCAGCCCAGGATGTAACCAGTGCCATGTCTGAATCTGCTTCAAGCCTCTTGTCTCAGGGCTTTAGCTTTATTTCTTCCAAACAATCCAAATTCAGTACATCAATCATTCCTTCCCTCAGGGCCGGCTCCAGGGTTTTGGCCGCCCCAAGCAGTCCCCCCCCCCAAAAAAAGCCGCGATCGCGATCTGCGGCGGCAGTTCGGCGGGAGATCCTTCGCTCCGAGCGGCAGTGAGGGACCGTCCGCCGAATTGCCGCCGAATAGCTGGACGTGCCGCCCCTCTCCGGAGCGGCCGCCCCAAGCACTTGCTTGCCAGGCTGGTGCCTGGAGCTGGCCCTGGCTTCCCTACGATTTCCTGCAGGAGCTGGCTAGTCTCCTGTAGCACTCCACTAGTCCTCCTGCAGGCCGGCTGCCTGGGAGGCACCTCACTCCAGGACCCACCACAGGAGCCAGCCTACTTCCTGTAAGTCGCCACCTCCAACTGAGCCATTTGCTGGCTTTCATAATCACTTGATCATTAACTGATCAGTAGTTGATTCATCACAGATGAGGCTGGGCACAACTCCTCTGTGACAGGAGTATTAGTGTAGCACAAATTGTTTTTTCATGTCAGATCGATTACTTCAAGACATTAAAAAAATGCAGTCACTGAAAAATATTATTCAAAAAATGCATCATCCAGGGAACAAGAGCTTAGAAGCAGTCTTGTATTAGAAAAATGAGTAACAACATCCATTGCTGGAAGTCCTTCTTGAAAAAGGTAGCTGATGACAAGCTTACTTCTCCAGAGCTATATGTAAATCATTTATGATGTCCACCAAAGTAGTCACAACAACTCAGGCATGATTTTATGCAAAAATGGTGACTGATAGATATAGCTTTAATTGACTGGGCAAAATTGGTAAGGTGCAGTAGGTGGACCTCAGCAATGGGTTTTATGCAAAACTGAGTTAGGGAAGAGCTTTTGTAGAGTCACTACAAACATGTGTCAGTGCGGAGATACCTGTGCTTGAAGTGGCAGCATAATAGGAAGAATAAAAAATAGCTAATTGGAGCAGAAGTGACAGGCTAATGCCTTGCATGTAGTCTTTGCTCTCTGCTTTTTTAAGACTGAAGAGACTAGTAGTTTTTTTGTTTGTTTGTTTTTAGTGTCTCCTTCAGCTAAGAAAAGTATGGTGGGAACATCAAAGGAAATTTCAGAAGCGTCTGCAGTGAAAGAGAGTATCTCTAATGTAAATAACAAGTAATCTCAAGATGTGGTTGAGTTGTTAAAATGAACCAAAAGGAATGAAACATACACCAAGAAAGGAAACCAATCCTGTTTGCATAGTATGTGTGTTATGAAAATACTGTATGAAGTTCTCTCAGTTTCACTGTTGTGTTTGGAATATTATTGAATACCTCATCTAGTCATAGAAAAGTCTTGATAGTTCAACATTTTTTAAAGCATAAACACATTCAGCTAGGTGATGGTGCAAAAATGGGCTTTCAGGTGAGATTTTCATGAAATGATGGCAGAAGGTTTTTGAAAGGAGTTTCAAGGATAAGAGACTGCAGGGCAGAAGCTGATGAAGAGGAGATACAGTAGATGCACATACACCACTCAGCATGGATGCATTTGTCTGATTATCTAACAAATCAACGCTAATATACAGAAATTAATTTTGTCATCTTGTCGCAATGAACCAATGGAGCTTTTATTCCCCCATGTGGAGAGTTGGTTAATTAGTATCACTGTAAGGTGTCAGCTAACATTTCCATTGCTGGCAATTTGCTCCAGGTTTCTGCATTTTTTTAGAAAGGGAAATATCTTCTCCTCTCCTTGGCATCCAGGTATACCTGTGTAGTGGGTGTTGATGGGGTTAAGACGTTTTGACTTATCAGCATCTATAGAACCAGTTTTTATTACTGCTGATACTGACCACCAGACTGAGAGGATGAGATGGAAGAGAATTCTATTAGTGGCAGTGATAAACTCATGTTTACAAACATCACCTATTTGCCATCAATTTGATGATCTAGGCCCCTGTCCAAAGTCCACTGAAGGTAATCGAAATATTGACCTCAGTGGGCTTTAAATATATGTATATGGTAAAGGGATTATCTATTTTTTGCCTTTGCACTCGTTTGTTAAGTTAGGTCAACTATAATACAGACAGTCAAACTGAAAGAGACATAAAAACAGAAAAGCTGCAATACTATGTAACCTCTGCTTTGAATCTACCAGCTCCTGGAACTCAGAACTCTACTACTACAACAACAGTCAGAGCCCTCTGACACCATTTCCCAGCATGCTTGGAGTCAGGGGTGGGGACAGAATGGACTAGAAACTCTTGGTGAAGCCAAGAGGGAGGCTTCTGCATGGTGTGATATGGACAAATGGTTTGCTGAGCCAAAGATGAGCCAGGGCTGCTCAGCCCCTCAGTGGGAGGATGCAGCCTGACTCAGAGGCAGAGCCCAAGTTTCGTTTCAGTTTTGAGCTTTGAGTTCGGGAGCTGAGAGAGAAGCACAACAACCCAGGGAGTCTCTGATTTACTCCTCCGCCCCACAAAGGGAGCCTTTTAACTGCTGTGGGATCTAATACATGGGAGGAGCAGTTCCAGCCCTGCAGAGTACATAATCCAGAATGGCTGAGATCTGACCCGGCGCTAGTTACTGAGAGCCAGCCAAGATCTCCACAGGCAAGGAGAGGATCCTGCCCTGATCTGGGGAAAAGACAAAGTAAGGGGACTCCTTTCTGTTCAAGCCAGCCAGTATTCACAACACTGGTCTCCAGACTCATCCTCAGCATACTGTCCACATTGGAAGGTGCCAGGGAGGGATCTGGGGGTTGAGATAAGTTGTGTATATTGGAGGTTGGAGAATTTGTTGATGTGTTAGTACTTATTAACCCTAACACTTTCCTTCCCCGAATAATATATTCCTGTTCCCAATAAAGTTCCCTTGTTATACTGTTATTTTGGGGGGTGTCAATTGTTTGCTGGGGTTTGTGTTGATGTACTTCATTGTTTCTTGTGTACTGGGTTCTATGCTCCTATCCAGCAGTGGTAGCATTATTCGTTTTCCCAAGGGACAGCACCCCTAATGTGTCAGGCTAAGTGAGGAGTCACCAGGCATCACTAAAAAGAAGCCAGCCCATTCAAGGAAAGGGGAGAAGCCACAGCAAGTAGCAAGCACCAGGGAGAAGACTTGAGCTACATCTTGTGGAGGAGGAGGGGGACTACACTTGATCATTGTGGAAGTGTAAAGAACTGGGGGCATAAAAACTGTCCGTGAGAAGTTATATATTCACCGGAATATTCATAGTTTGTAAAACTTCACAGAAACCTGAGTCATTTGGTTGAGGACTTGTATTCAATTTGGAACAATATTTCCCCTCTGCTTTGTTTACAGACTCACGGGGTGGTTAAGCACTGGAATAAATTGCCTAGGGAGGTTGTGGAATCTCCATCATTGGAGATTTTTAAGAGCAGGCTAGACAAACACCTGTCAGGGATGGTCCACATAATTAGTCCTGCCATGAGTGCAGGGGACTGGACTAGATGACCTCTCGAGGTCCCTTCCAGTTCTATCATTCTGTGATTTCTGGGTTTTTGTTTAAATGCACACACATTTTATTGTAACTTCAATGAAAGGTTTAGTTCAGGTTTGGACCAAGATTTGGGATGGTTTTTATTTTGTCTGATCCTCTTTTCCATAACTCCTTGCCATCTTTTCTCTAAGCTAAAAAATAATCTTCAAAACTATAGTGAGATGCTCTTTGTGCAATTAAGTGAAATATTAGGGAATGTGGCCAAGAATTCTTGGAAGCTGTGGTCTTTAAATACAGTGGTGAAAATGTTAAATTCTGGGCCATTAGTGTACATCTTGTTTTCAAGGTTAAACAACCGCCACATGTGAGGTCAGGAAGGAATTTTCCCTCAGGTCACATTGACAATGATCATGGGTTTTTTTTTCTCCTTCCTCTGCAGCATCTGGGTGTGGGTCACTTGCCAGGATTATCTGGGTATATATCTCACTTCACCATTTCTCTGCCATTGTGAAGACCTCAGACACTGGGACACCTCATTCCCTCCTATTCTCTGTCTGTGGCACATAACAATTTAGTCTCCTGTGGGATGTAATACTTTGGTCTCAGTTCCATTGTTGGACTCAGTGTGTAGGCGCTGGGTGGTGTTGACCTGTGATACACAAGAGGTCAGACTAGATGATCAGGTGATCCTTTTTGGCCTTAAGCTCTATGACTCTAAACAAAAGAATATGTATATCATGACAGAGAATTCATTAAACCTAATAACAAAAGCAAATATCAGCAACAGCGTCTTAGAGCAAGCAATGGAAATCATCCCCACTTGATACAAGAGAGTAGCAGAGACAAACAAATCAGTAACCATCAGACTAACAGGCTCAGTTTACACAGACTGAAGATGATAACAATACTGGCACAGTCATCAAAAGAAAAGACAAAACATCAGGTTCAATGTATTAGGTTCTAAGAGCTTGGAGTCCTGACTCTGCTCCTTTTCCTATTCTGTGGAGCTCCCTTTCCCTCCCACCTCTGACTCAATCCCTTCACTACCCTCTCACCACAGCAAGCCAATAGCCTTATGTTCCTTCTATTTTATGCCCCCTGCCAAGCCTCCCCTCAGAACAGAATCACTTTGGACTTCTGCTAACAAGTCCCTACCCCCAATCTGTCTTTCAAATGCCTTCTCTCAATACTGGCTCCTGATCTGAGGGGGTTGGGCTCAAAACCCATCAGCTGGGAAATTATGGCTTATCAGGCACACGTGGTATAATAGATCAAAAAGGCACATGAATGGAATGTTTTCAAATTGCAGAGTCTGATAGGAAAAAGAACAAACTAAGTAAGGTTGGAAATGACTCCCCTGATACTGAGAAAATACAAAGACCTGGTCACTATTATGAACTTCTGCAAAGCCACCTCATTGTCCTCCTTCCAACCCCTCCTTCAAATTCTCATTTGTAATGATGCCTAAAAGCTTAACAGTTAGGCAACAGGTGTTCAGAGATCACTGCCTATCATGCTGACCAGTACCATTTCATTGTTTCCTTGTGCTCCCCTTCTCTTCATCCCCTTGTTGTCTCTTGTCTTATACTTAGATTGTAAGCTTTGGGGCAGAGATAACCTTTTTTAATATGTGTTTTAATAGTGCATAGCACAATGGGGTCCTGATCCATGTCTCAGACTCCATGCTGCTATTCAATTCAATATTATTAATAATAAAATAATGACTCAAAAATAAGAAAATTAAGAAGGCAGAACTGCACAGCAAAAACTGCGATAAAAAGTAACCTGGAAGAAAGAAAATGGCTAGCTGAAAGAAAGAAAGAAGGAAACACAGGATATGTACACATCATGCCTTCAAGAGAATCAAAAAACCATTCAAATAACCATCAATTTACAATATAAGGGCAGATTCAATTATAAGAACAGGAAGATGGATGGAAAATATCCAGTAGCTTTCAAACCTTGCCCTTCTTGATGATAATATCACCGTGGAAGAGGAAGGGAAAATATGAGGTTTAGGATTAGGGAACAGAGAACGGATTCATATAAAAAAAAATTAAAAATGAGTTTTCATCCAAAACTCAAATCAAACTTGAAAATAACCTTTTGTGAGGCAGGAAAAACTTCCTCACCCCATTATCATTCATCTTTGTCCAGGTTTCTGGTTAAGACTACAAGTAGAAAGCCCTAAAATTTCCTGGTGGAAGCTGCTCTTGTGTATTTCTAGTATGGCTGGGACCAGGAAAACTTGAGAGAGAGCATGTTATTGTGAGATTTTTCAATCAATGTTGCCAGATAATATAGATAATCATTCAAATGCTGGTGCTTTCCTAAACTAGACTGAACAGGCTTTTAAGGTTTGCTCATCACAGTAAGTTTATTATAAGGACATAATTATGTATGAAAATGATCAAAAATCAAAGGAACTTGAATTCCATCAGTTTACTAGAGTTATACAGTCATTATTAATAATTATTTAATTGCATTACAATAGGTCCAACTGACATCAGGGTCCTATTGTGCTAAGCACATACAGACAGGTAGTAAGAAACACTTGCTGTGCCAGACAGTTTACAATCCATGTAGACAAGACAGACAAAGGAAGGATCACTATCCCCATTTTACAGATGGAAAACTGGGACACAAGGAAGTTAAGTAACTTGCCCAAGTTTGCCCAGGAAGCCTGTGGCAAAGCACAGCCTAACTGTCTTGAGTCCCAGTCTAGTGCCTTAGCCACAAAAGCCATCCTTCCTTTTCAGCTTAGATTCTAGAAAAGAAAAATATAATATCGGTTCAAAGACCTAAGGATTAAGGATAAACACCAGCCTGCCAATAGTGACTGAGAAGTGATGCCTGAACTTCAGTGAATTTTGTCAAGTACTTTGATTGAGCTTGAGAATATGAGTCCAAATGAATATACAGGGAGAAATAATTTTTTCATGAAGAATATGTGCTTTATTGTGCACACACATTCTTCCTTCAAAAGACTGTAAATTACAGTATTTATGGAATCTTAATGATCTAAACACAGTTGGAGCTTGAAGGTCAAAGCTGCAAACTGCATCCTAAATTTCTGTTTACAGATGAAGTACGGTATTTATTGTGGCACTGCTTGTGCTGCTATAGTTAAAGGTCTGCCAGCGTTGCCATTATAAACCACTATTTCAGAGGTTTATAACTTGCCCATCAATCTTCGCACTGGGATGAAACACAGCACACAAGGTCTCAGCTGTGGGATTGATTTTTGCTGTTGTTGTTGTTTTCTTTACCAAATTACAAAAAGAAATTCATCTGGTAAGTTTTAAAGCTATGAGAGCAATAAAATAAAGGTCACTTGTTTCAAATACTTCTTAGTGTTCCTATTGTATAACCCAACTACAGCTTCAGTTTTAAGACACATTTTGCAGGCTATTTATACATAATTACACCAGCGTTTCATTCTTTAAATAAGGAATTCTCCCCAGAAATCGTTAAAAATACTGCAAATAAAGTTGCATCAGTGGGTTAACATTTCCCTCCCAAAGGGAAGCTATGGTGCATCTTGTTGTTCTTAAAACAAACAAAAAAACAAGGAAATCAGATTTTTAGTTGTAGGACCTGAGTCTCATTTACACTAAGGGTATATCTAAAGCTGGAGGATCAATTTAAAATGCACGTACATGCTAGCTTTGATAGTGCTAGTGTGCTACAAATAGTGCAGCCACAGGGGTGCAGGCTGGCTGCCCGAGTGTATACCTATGTTATCAGATGGGATTGTACATGGGTGGCTATTCTGCACCACTGTAGTTACACTGCTACTTTTAGCTCGCTATCTCAATCAAAACTAGCTCGTGTATGTCTAGCTAAGCTGGAAATTACACTTAAAGCTGCAGTATAGGCATAAGTCTCTTTTACACTGCCCCGGCTATGTACAGGGGCTTTAAAGGGCACATAAATGCAATTTACCATTTACTTAGTGTGAATGGGAATCAGGCCTGTTGTGTAAGGCACCTTCCTTTAAAATGGTTTGACAAGAGTCTTAGTCAAATGGCATTTTTGGATTCCATGTTATTATTTCTTAGTGGCTCTGGATCCCATTTGCTTAGGGCTGGTCCACACTGGGGCGGGGGATTGATCTAGGAAACGCAACTTCAGCTACGAGAATAGCGTAGCTGAAGTCGATGTTTCCTAGATCGAACTAAGTTTACTTACTGCGGGTCCACGCGGCGCAGGCAAGCTCCCCCGTCGGCAGCGCTTCCTCCTCTCGGCGAGCAGGAGTTCCGCAGTCGACGGGGGAGCGCTTCTGGGATCGATTTATCGCGTCCAGATGAGACGCGATAAATCGATCCCAGAAGATCGATCTCTACCCGCCGAATCGGGCGGGTAGTGTGGACCTACCCTTAGTTTCCAAGGGCCTCCCAATACACTTCACTCATTTGGGGATCTGAGAATTAAACTTGGTCCTTCCCGTCTCATTTATATGACTGCGTGCTCTCCAATGTGTGTAAGAGTCACACAAGCAGGTCCAAACTACCTATCGTCCATTCTCATAGTGCAGAAAATGAGCGCTACAGAAGAGGGGAAGGGTTAAAGTCACTCTTTTAAAGCGTATGTATAAATAGTGTTATAAAAGGTGTGAATCATTTACTTCTGTAGTACACTACTGTATATGTTAGGCAGAACACTTCAGAGCAAAGCAACACTCTGACAAAGCATGGAAGAAGGAAGTCACATCCAAAGTGTTGCCACAAAACAAAGCATGATCATGGTCCACTTTTTAAATCGTAAGTCTAACTTACTGAAACCAGAAAGAGAAAAGTTACAGAATTTTCATTTTAGTAAGGCTTTTGAGACAGTCCCACATGACATTCTCATAACCCTAGGTACTCTAGATAAAATTACTAAAAGGTGGGTGCACAGCTGGTTGACAATCGTACGCTAAGAGTAGTTATCAATGGTTTCCTGTCAAACTGTGAAGGTGTATCAAATGGGGGTCTGTCCTGGGTCCAGTACTATTCAACATTTCCATCAATGATCTGGATAATGGAGTAGAGATTATGCTTATAAAATCTGCAGATGACATGAAGCTGGGAGGAGTTGCAAGCACTTTAGAGGACAGGATTAGAATTCAAAACAATCTTGACAAATTGGAGAATTGGTCTGAAATCAACAAAATGAAATTCAATAGAGACAAGTACAAAGTACTACACTTAGGTAGAAAAAAATCAAATGCCTACAAAATATGGTCTATCAGTCTTTCTTTGGTGAACATCTTCTTTCATGCCACAAGCTCAACTACTGTGAGAATGACATTGATTGGTCCCACCGCAAATTTTACTCTTCTGTTAATATCCCCTTCATTATAGCTATAGGACTGATTCATTTCCATTCTAGGCTCCTCCACAATTTACTTTTCTTATATGGTTACACCTGTTTAATACCATCCTCAATGCTTGGAATAATCTTCCTCTTATTAAGTACCAAACTTTCGACTCTCCTCCAAATCCTCCCTGGAGGACACAAACCAATGCTCATCTTGGAGCAATTAAAGGGAGGAAGACAGAAAAAGAAAAACATTTTCCATCTATTTCATTTTGAGAAAACCATAAAACAACATGATCACTACTGAGCAAGACTTAAAGCCTAAACATTTGGGTCTGGAAAGTTGCTTAGAACTATTTTAAAACAGTATGTTTGGAACAGTCAAATGGTTGCCTTTAACCAAACATATTTTTTTAAACTAAAAAGGAGTACAAATTTCTCCAACTACCGAGTCAACTCTAGAAGCTGAAGTGAGGAAGGCTCATTCTTCCTTCTCCAGAAGATGAAAGGTGGACTGTTTGAGCCATTTAAAACTAGTCTGGACAAAGCACTTGAATATTCAATAGGGAACAATTTAGGTAAGGGGGAGATGAACTAATTGCCCCCAAAGCTCTAAAACTCTAGTTTCTAAGAGGGGGAAGTTATGGAAGATGGCTGACTAAAGCCCTACCATTCAGACCAAGGTACTCTTTATCCCATTGAAAGTACCTAGACAGGGAAAGATAGATTAGCACCTACGTGCAGATTTTATATAACACTATGCTGGATCTTCTGTAACTCAGTGTTGTTTAAAAATTTTTTGTTAAGTTTTTAATAAAACATTGAGAAGCATGTCAAATACCATTAGATTTCAAAATATTTTTTCTTTTGAAAGCTTGCTGTACCATCTAACATAAGTATCTGTCCTGCTGCTTGAGTTCCTATAGCACAGAACATCTTGTTAGCAGTGATGTCATGACAGAAATGTTACAAAGATGCACTCTAATCACCTCCTGCACTGGTATGAATTTAAATTTTTTCCTGTAAGGATGATTTTTTTAAATTTACCTTTTATCTTGGATTCTCACTGAGACTTTTAAAAGAGGCATGACAGTTTTGAAAGCTAAGCAATGTGAGATGATTATTTTAGTTGGAATAAACGAATGGAGAACATACTGAACATCCTACCTGTAAAACCCTGGAGGAACTTGTTGAACTAAGAAGTTTTTCTCCAGACCTTGGAGAACATCATTAAGCATTCTCACTCGGATAGGAGCTCTCTCCTTGGGATCATTAGCTGGACGCATCTCATCTGACTGGAACAACTCTGCACTGTCCCTCAGTCTTGAAGCCATTGCCAGCAACTGACGGGTGTCTAGTTGGTCACCTAGTAATGATAACAGAAAGATACAGCTCTGTAAATGATTCAAAAGGCAATAATTTATTGCTGTCAATAAAATAACCTATACTTTTTTAAAATGGCCACGTTGTCTTAGGCTGGAACAAAGGCATCTCTGGTGGAGTTAAAACCATGGATCAATGGAGCCTATAATCTATTTCACATGTACAATAATTTTTGCAGCAGTACCAACTTGTGCAGTGATCTCTTAAAATCTTACAAGCTAAGAAGAGTCAGACCTGGCCAGTATTTGCATGGGAACCCCCCAAAGGAAACTTAGTTCTGCAAGAAGTGATGGTTAAATATTGGTAGCTGGAACTCTTCTTTCTGAGACAATACTGATCCAGTGCTGTTAGATACTGCTTCTCATGCCACAGATTCTGTATGTGTTAGTCTACTGCATCTGAAAACCTGTCCCTATAGTATATAAGCACCAGCTCCTGCCCTTTCACCCTTTCCTCCCTCATAAAAAGCATAAAAGCATACACACCAGAGCAAGAATTTACTTGAATTCCATCTGTCATCTTAGAATACTAAGGGTACTTAAACTTTGTAGTCCATAAGGTTATTTTGCCTTTATTATATTCAGCAGTCATGCAAGGAACCTATAGGCCTGTATCTTATAAGACATTAGCTTCAGCAGTTATCATAATGCTTGAGGCCTATAAACTTTGGCACAGATAAACAGCCCAACATTAACCCCTAAGTTTGGGGAACAGAATAATCTCTCTCTTCTTAAGTAACAGTGAGGGGGAGTTTTGTCCCTAGTGACACCAGCCAACGACGGACACATGAGCTAACATCAGCTTTTGGAAAGAACATCTGACCACAAGAGTGCCATGGTAATGAATTGACGTATTTGATAATAAGCTGAGATCATTAATATACTAACCTATAGAAGGACATGCCAACATTAGTAGGGTGAGGAAATACAAATAAGGAAGAGGAGAGAAACCCCTATTGGCACTAGACATGGTGATGTCAGCATCACATATTATGAAAGCTGTGTCTCAGCCTGTGTGTAGTAGGGGAGAAAGAGAGATGTGGCCCTTGAGACATGCCGGAATGATGGCCACTGGTGGTGATGATGAGGAAGATAATGGCTAACATTTGGGGTTGTTCTGCAGGGGATGGTGTGAGTGTGGATGTTCAGATGTACCTTCTGTATTATCTCTATCTACAGAGCTAGACTGTTTGTGACTTCGCTAAATGTATTAATAAATTATTCTAAATATAGAAGGTTTCCTATAATGTGAGTGTTGCAGCTGTTCACATCGGGGTTCCCAAATATATACTAATTTTAATAATACTGGGCCTGATCTTGGGACAAGAACCTGTCAACCCTCAAAGTGGTAACTGAGGATTCTAAAGTAATCGATAAATATAAATATATTTAATAATCTATAGATTGGGCTACAACTTCTTAAAGGTTAATTACATTTGTAGAAGGAGTTTGAAATGATTCCTCTAAGTTAAAACTGTACCAGTTAACAGAGTCTGCATTTACTTACAGTTTAACACTTTAATGGACATTTAAGTGTTATACTCCAATGAGCTCAGTGTTTTCAAAATTATTAACAACACAGTGAGAGTTAACCTGGCCTGATATTTGCCACCAACGGAGAAATTGAACAAATGAGAGCTTATACAAATGAACAGCACAGATTCAGTTGAGATTCTTCCTGATTTACAGAGAAGGGGGAAAAAATGAGATGCATGAATTGGAGAGTCTTCTGGCTTGTGTAGTGTATTCCCACCTGCAGTGCTGGTGAAGGGTATGCTCTCCTCTCAGTGCATGCACAGATCCCAGTAAGGTTCACAGAATCAACAATGTTCTGGTAAGCGCAAGATCTACCTGGCCTATTAATGATGGGAAATGAAACCAGCAATTCAAATAAACCTCAAAAATTTTAAATGCTAAATTTGATCCAAACAGAACTTCCAGGACTTTAGAAGTTTACCCATCAGTAGCTGAAAGTACAATCTTCAAATATTTTTGGATCTAAGATTTTAGCTCATGAGTATGTATAATTAACAGCAAGAGAAGAATACACAATTCCAAGATTACAAGTTAAAGGTACCAAAGTTGCTTGGTTAATAAATATAAACAGATATCAGAACTGCCACCAAAACCTCTTTGCGTACATGGATGGGTGGACTTCGGTGGGAAGGGTGTGTAACCATGATAGAAATAACATTATGAGGCTGAAGGATCCCCCTGAACTTCCCACTGTCTCCTTGCCCTGAACAGAGTACTTGCTATTGATTATATTTTACAAAGGGGGAGGGGAACTTACAGATCTCCCACACACTCTTCTGTCCGCTGCATTCAAATATGGTGCACTCTGGAGTGATCCAAAATGCATCATCATGGTGGAGAAGACAGCAGGTGGTGTAGCAGAGGTTGCCACATTTGCTGAAGTATCAATATGAATTTCAGCACAGGCAGAAGTCACTTTGACGGGAAAAAGTGAGAGAGGGTGGGTTAGAGTCAGATTCGGTTTTGGGATAAGATTTCTTTGGGGCATAGAGGAAGGAGAGGTTGGGCTGTTTCTAACTTTTTTTAACCTGTTTGCTATTCCTTAATGAGGATGGATGATAGGCAGTGATCCTGTACCACTGTATTGACATAGTTATGGATTAGAACTGTGAAGTTTAGTTATATTGGTTGACAATTCAATCAAATATTATTTGAAGGTATAAAATTTAATCATAAAAAGCAGAAAATTTTTGGAAAAATATGACATAAAAAATTAATGCTCTTATCTATCCAAGCTTATCTTCTATTTGTGTTGGGTCCCAACAGCACAGGTTTTAGGTTAGGTGCTAGATTTTGGCTGATTCTAAACGGTTTGCCATAGAGGCACACTTCATATGTCTCAAAGTATGTTAGACTGTATTAACCATCCTAAAGAATCAAATGACAGTGCAGTCTTTTCATAAAACTGTGAAGTTTAATGGAAGAGAAGCAATAATCTAATCACAAAATGTATAAAATAACAGAAGTTTAATCTTTATGCTACTATTTTCCTTTGTAAAATCTTTTACTTTACTCAGAACTCTTCTCTTTCCGCTAATAAGCAATCAGCAGCCAACTAGAACTTATTGGTGTGATAATGAAAAAGGAAAGAAATTTATGCTTTGACCTAGATTTACATGACGCTATCTCCTGCTGTTTTGAATGCAAAAGACGTGAGACAATTTGCTGCATTTGGCTTTTAGTGGCTTGTTGAAACAGCTTAACAGAATCACTGTGTTAGTCCTCTCTTTTCACACATCCAGTAAAATATCTTATTTTTTCCCCCTTGGATCTGAACATCAAGTTTGGGGTTTTTTTGGATATCAATAAACTAACTCCATTTTTGGTGTGGATAAACATATGCTTGAATCAGCCCAACAATCTCATTAGGGCCCAGTTATAGTGTGTAAGTATAAAACTGTACCCTGCAAAATCCACCTGACAGTTTTAAAATATCTACTGAGAGCAACAAAATGAAAGACAAGGCAAATTTATGGTTGAATTTGTTCCTTTTAATTTTGAAATATTTAGGTCTCTGCAGAGTTCATATGATAAGGCCTAGGTTATGTCATTTAAAGCCACTTTAGGGGGAATTCTGGCAAAAATCCCTTCTTGAGCTCCAAGCAGGGTAACGCAGATGTTACACCATGTTCAGCTCTCCATCCTTGGCCAGCACTGGTAGCCATGGCCTCTCCATCTTCATGTCTCCTTTTAGAGCACCCAGGAGGAGCAGTAAAAACATAAGCGAAATCCCCCACCCATATCAGCAAAAGTGCAAGGATCATATACGAGTAATGAAAGTTATCGAACAATCCAATGCAAGCATCATGTCTAGCTAAGGATATCCTTACATATTCTATGCATAATAGAAGGACTATGCATGCATGATCCTTGCATTCTTGCCAGCATGGAAAGGTTAAAATTCACTGCATTAGGAACATCTATTTAGTTTAATCAGCAGTGTTTATATACCAAGCAGCATGCAATATTTAGAATTGTCATTCTTAATATAATACAAATGATTGTGCATATCAATCAAGCCACTCCAACAGTGAGTGTGAGCTTAGGGGAATAGTTCATCATTCTATATCTGGAAATGAGGCCATGTAGACCGCCCTTTTTAACATTAAAAACAAGTGAATGCTTACATTGGAATTTTTTGTTTTAAAACAATGCGATATGTATTTTGCCCTCAAATCCACTACATTTCATATAAAATGATGAGCTATTGTATACTGTGCGCATCACACACTAAAACTGAACTCATTATATGAAATAAATAATTTCTTTAATAGTCTCTCATAAAACCTTGAGTATTTATAGATATTGAACTCATAGGGAATTATAAGGGCATGAGAAATCACGTGGACTTCACTGATGGGACAAAGTGTGATGTATAAACACAGAGGCTCAAACTGGAAGGGCAGATGATTCAGAAGAAAAGGATGTGTTAACTAATATCATTTTAAACAGCTTGTGACGCCACTCTAGAGAAAAGAAAAAAAAATTACAAGTGTTATTTCACTTAAGGGAAAACAAGGGCACTTTATTATTCTACATTTTCTATTCTTTGTGCTGCACAATCCAGTATGAATCATAATGAATCATCTAGCTAGTTATTTAAAGTTGTTAAATAAATAAAAATGCAGGCACCAGAAAGGGACTCGGGAGCCTGCATTCTGTTGATCACTGAATTATACAGCTGACTTTCATTACACATGCTGTATATGGATTTTATTCAAAGACAGGCTACAATGGATAGATATTTATTCTAGACAGATGGATTGAGTGCAATAATGTTTCTCTTGTAACCAATTGCTCTTATAAAAAAGGTACGGGTGAAGGCTTAAGTATTTAAAAATTACATTTCTGCCCACTGACAGTAATATATTTCCTCACGACCACTTGGAAGAGCATCACTGGTCACAAGCAAATCAACCAATTAGAAAAGACCTCTCGACATGGATGTTTGTGAGAAACAACTGATTTGTTCTGTGAATGGCTAGAGTCTGCAGGACCAGTTAGGGTACATTACTATCTTCATGTTTAGAAGATTTTGCACATTTAGAAAATCTTCTAAAAGCATCTCTATAAATCTTCTAAATATAAATCTTTTAAATGCTTTTATATAGACATCAGTAAACCTCAAAGAACTTTACATTATCCCCATTTTACAGATGGAAACTTGAGGCACAGAGGTGAAGTGACTTGCCCAATGTCACCCAGCAGGCCAGTGGCAGAGCTAGTAGTCCCAGTCCAGTGGTCTTTCCACTAGATCACATGGTTGCTATGTGATTCCTCAGTGCCCCTGCTCCTTCCTGTACATTTTGTTACAATGGAATGGGGATAATGGTCCTGCTTGAAATGTTTACAATGTGTGGTTGCTAACAGGGCTGGTGAGAGAAATCTCGTCCCTGCTCTATGTCCCAAAACCTTAACAGTTTTATTACATGCCTGCTGTAGTAACAAAGTGTGAAAGAAGACCTGTGTCTGTCTCTCCTTCTCCACCCTGCAACATGTAGCCCCCCACCACTTCCAGCTCCCCTTTCCATTCTCATCCCATTAAGCCGTTATCTGGTACTACAGACACCATCAACACGTAAGAAGTTGTTCCTTGCTGTCTCCTGCCCTATGCTCCTGCGTACACATACCACAGGCAGCAGTTTACCAGAGCGCCACATGCTACCTTGGTTATATAGCCCAAGCTTCACACTGAGCTGGGCCTCTCACTCCCACTACTCACCTCCATTTGCTGCTGTTTGCCCCAGGCTTCTCCAGCCACGGCTCAGGTCTACTCAGTCCATCTCCTCCCACAAACACTGGCCAGCTCTCTCCGCCATCCCCTCACACACCGGTGATAGGTATCTTAACTATTCATCATCTGGATTTCAGATGTTTAACTTTTTGTTACCTTCTTTCCCCCCATCCCAGATCCCAGCTTGCATGGAAGGACAGGGACAGGAGCTCAGACTCTCCAAGAGGAGCAGGGTTTCCCACATCCCACAACACACAGTAGGCAGGGAGAGGGACTGCAGAGAGGTAGGACAATGTCAGATCCCAGCACAGACATAAGGGAGAAATCAGGGCTGACTTATGCACTCCTAACTCCCCAATTTCCTCTGCGACCCCTCACATTCTCCAACCCCTCCCGTCCTCTCTCCTTTCACTGCCTCTAATCCCTACCTCTTTTCCTGACCCCTCTTCCCTCCCTTACCACCCATCTGCATTTACCTCCCTCCCCTGTACTCCTAGCCCTACTCCCCTCTCCCCTCC
The DNA here is from genome assembly GCF_028017835.1 of Emys orbicularis. Classification (NCBI taxonomy): domain Eukaryota; kingdom Metazoa; phylum Chordata; order Testudines; family Emydidae; genus Emys; species Emys orbicularis. The sequence goes on along the minus strand of NC_088691.1, from coordinate 94,428,743 downwards.
CAGTGCGCATTCCCATGTGTTACTTTCCTTTCAAAAATAGTTTCAGCACCTTCTGAATATACTGCTGTACTCAGATTACATTTCCCCCAAACAAAAATGCCCCTTTCATAGAGGCATTGGAACTATGCCTGCTTTTTTTACTTCAGATTTCTGCCCTGGGTTGAATTTCAACTCACGGGGTGGATTCATGCTCAGATTCAATGACCATAACATACCCTCAATCACCCAGGTCATGCAATATAGAGGTAGTTTTCCAGATAGCTATATCTTGGGAACCACTTGGTGAAATGGCCCCAAATCTGGATCACTAACAACCCTGTACCCCCATGATGCACATCACATTTTAAGGCAATATGATTAACTATGTGGATTTTACGGCAATTAGAACAGTCCGTCTTTAAACAGAAAGCTGGTTTTAACCTTAACTATACCAGAACTGTCATTCTGCTACAATACCCTTACTAATTGCAGAATGTCAGCAGATTGTGTCTTTGGAAGGCTTAAGGGAAGGTGGTGACGACTCACGGCAAGGATGGATGTTTCTCAGTATTACGACCATGCCTCGTGTGGCAAGTGCTTGCCATATTTTGCACATCTATGAGCACAAAGGAAGGTGACAGGGAAGGGGAGCTGGAGGTGTAAAGGTGTAAAGATAGGCCCACTGACGAGGGTGGGCAAAGGTGGCAATTGCCTAGGGGCCCGTAGGATTTAAAAGGGCCCGGGGAAAAGTTCCCTGTAAGCTGTGTGGCCGCAGAGAAGCCTATTTAGTGCCACGCAGGCGCTCAGGGCCCAACCCCCAACCTGCTGCGGCAGCCCGGACCTGCCGCAGCCAGGGCACCCCTCCCCCAGCCCCAACTCTGCTGCGGCCCGGACCTGCTGAGGCCGGGGCACCCGGACCCAGGTGCAGCCGGGGCAGCCCAGCCCAGACTCAGGCATGGCCAGCCCCAGCCCAGACCTGCTGGGGCCGGAGGGAGGGGTGCCTATTCTGCAGCCCCATCCCTGGAGCTGCCACGGCAGGGAGAAGGGCCTCTCTCCCCCAACCCAGGTGCTGCTGTGGGGAGAGAGAGTTGGGAGGAGTCCTCTCTCCCCACCGTAGCCCCAGAGCACCCTCCTGCACCCAAACCCCTCATCTCCGGCCCCACCTCAGAGCCCGCACCCCCAGCCGGAGCCTTCACACCCCTGCACCCCAACCTTCTTCCCCAGCCCTGAACCCCCTCCCACACGCCAAATGCCTCAGCCCCACCCCCACCACATGAATTTTGTGATGTACACCAATATGGAGGTGCTGTGTCTGTCACACATCACCTCCATATTGATGCACATCATAAAATAAATTCTGCACATGGGTGGGAAAAATGAGAGGGGACAAGGTGGCAGTGGCCGGGAGCCCCGGGCCCTTTTAAATCGCCCGGGTGGGCCGCAGGGCTCCTAGGCATGTGCAGGGTGGTACTGGCAGCGGCGAAGGCAGCCGGGCGGGCATGTGGAAGCCCTGGGAATACCGGAAGAGCGCAACTGGCAGCTCACCGGGCACAAGCCAGCACAGGCGCAGCACTGCCCAAATGTCAGGCGGAGCTTTCTAGGAGGCCCATGGACTGTTCTGCCCTGGGGCCCGGAATTGCTGTCGGCAGGCCTGTGTCAAGACTTTCTGAAAATTATGGCAGCCAGAGAGGGTGCCTCCAAAAACTATCTGAGGAGTGAGAGGGACAGGCATACATTGTGCTTGTACTTTGAAGTGAAGGAGTAGTTGTGGGAAATGTCTGAAATGTTATTAGGAATTAATAGGGGGTATGTCATGTCATGAGCCATTCCTCGGTGAAAATTTTCAGCTGAGCTGTTCCAAAATAAAGTTATTGAGTTCATAAATAACCCAGGTAACACATTTCTTCTTGTCTAACAAAAATTTAACCAAGAATGTAGTGCAAACTTATGACCAATTAAACTTTGGCACTGCCAAACTAAGGAGGGCTCACAAACTCCTGTAGTTGATGCGCTGCAAAGAATTCTCATTCTCCATGTCTTAGGGGGGGTTAATGGTTGTGGGACAGACCTGCAGTTAGATGGATTGAAACAGTGGCCCCACTAGTATGCAGGACAGTGCGTGGTTGGGGTGCAGAGCTTGCCCTTTGTAACAAAAGGTGCTGCGTCACAACTGTTTGCCTCTAACATATGTCCCTTTCCAGGACCATGCACTCCAGTTCAATCCTTTGTGAATGCTCCAGGAAACCATCCCACCACACTTTTGCCTTTGCAGCCCTCTGTTGGGATGCATTCACTAGTACCGGGAACATATCCTCTCCTCTCCCCACCTCAACTGGAGACATGTCTGCCTCTCTATGGGTGATAATTCCCCTGTATGTGTGGGCCATGATGCAGCAAGTGATAAGGGAAATCTCTACTTTCCCCGTACAGGAATTGTCTTTTCCCTTCCCTCAGCCTGTGATCCAAACACAGAGACCAAGGTCATTCAGTTTCAAACACAGCGCTTTCAGGATCTAACTGATAAATCAACTCAAACAAATTATTCAACAGAACATTATCCTGTGAAAACAGAGGCAAGTTGGAGTGATCTGCTGCCAATGTGAACTAGAGTAATAAATAAACAAGCAAGCTGGCCACTTGTCAAATGGTAAAAGTTACAGAGCCTAAATGGCTGTGAAGTTCAGAGTCCCCTTCCTGCTTGTACTGAATGTAGCATTAAATGGAAACAAACTCTTGCAGCTCAGTCACGGAGGTTGTTTATCTTTGACAGTAATTATGAGATTTTAATGCTAATTATTGATTAAACTGTTTTAGTAAGATCAGAAGAAATGTAAACAATTTATCCTATGTTAAACTAAAATTATGTTTCAGTCAACATCATAGAAAGACACTGTTTGAGTAATACAATAAGCAGGTTTTGTTTACACTGAAACAGAGAATCTCAGGATCGAAATGTAGTTGAACCTTTTTTTATGTTAGCTGAGATTAGTCTTGCTTGAATAAAATTACCTTTAAGGCTGTTCTGAACTTCTAATGCGATGTCCAGGGCATTAAAGGGCAGAACCGGTTCACTGGCAATTTGCAAAGTCACCTCTCCCGTTAGCTGAAAGAAATCAAGAGAGATTAAATAATTTCTAACACGTTTAATACTCAGCATTTCATTTGGAATACCATATAACTTCATTATATTGGTCTGCCAGGGAAGCTGAATAAAACACACAGCTCCTTAAGGACAAACTGAAAACACACACACAAGACCTGCTATTAACAAAATAATTCTAGTACAAAAATGTATAGTGAGATTATAATTTATGACCACGTCTGCTCAGTGCTTTCCTATGGCATAGGATACTATTGGAGAGTTGTTTTTTTTTAAAATATCTTCTTGTTTTTCTAAAAGTAGGAAGCAAATTTAAAATGTTTCTTTTTTTAAATTTTTTACAGCAGACAGGTGAACTGCTAAGACACTAAGGGCGGGATCCAAAACCCAATGAGGTCAAAGGGAATTTTTTCCACAGACTTTAGCAGGCTTTGGAGCAAGCTCTTTGCACTGAATCAGATGAATACAAAGAACTCACAACGTCTAGGGAGTATGCGATGGCTTGACATGAATAACAGCTTAAAGAAGGTGTTCTGACCCCACATCTGTTGAAAAACCCCAATAACTTACAGATCAAACACCCCGACCCTGTGATATGGAGGTCTCAGTCCAGCTCCAGGTGGACAGTAGCCCATGTCACAAATTTCATTACTACAAATGGCACTTTTGTTGGCAATTTCAGAGGTGAGGCCAAGGACTGAACGGGCTTTGGAGGAGAACGCCTCTCATCTACAGGAGGTAGTCTCTCAGGCTCAAGACAATACCAGGGCAGTGTGTGGAAACTTGCTTTGCTGCTGTGCTGTACCTACCCTGTGATTAAACAGGATTTCAGTCTCCAGGGCCTTCAAGCCCATCACCATTCAGGAGCACTATAAAAATACACTGACAAAAACCTGGGGGGGCGGGGGAACACTCACTCATCTCCTTCATCACTTGGCATTGCAAAGAAAGCTGCAGGGCTATGCTCCAAGATGGAGGGAAGACTACAGGTAACGGGGGCAATGATGAGAAAAATGTGGATTGAATGGAATCATATTGTACAATACTTTAAAAGGCATCAGAAGGCACTGATATAATAAAATGTACCTTCCAAAAATCTGCCAGAAGGCTAGAGGCTGAAAGTAGCATTCCAACTTTGCAATACAAAGAGGCTGGGAAAGACAACAGTGCTAACTGTGAAACAATATTGGAGGAATTGAAAAGAAAACATCATTCTCTGCCACACTCACCCCCAAGAACAGACGAAGATGAAGCAACATACTCCCCCCCCAAAAAAAAAGTCTTTATGGGAAGAGAAGATAAATGGAACCCCAGCAACCTCTCTAAAAAAAGCACTAAAAGAAATATTGTATTTGACCTGCCCACTGACTGATTTCAGCACGGAGATAGAAGGAGCACATTGTACATCAGCCTGAAACTCACATCCAAGCAGAGACCTATTGTGAAGCTATTAAGATTTACACCTAAAGAAATAATACTGCAAAAGGCACAGAAAAAGACAACTACCATATATTGAGGAAGAACAATGGGAAAAATAGATGATATCCCAGGACTTCAGCAGGGAAACTGGAGAACAGAGGCAGAACTGTAAAGGGGGCGGGGGGGATAGGGTTACCATACGTCCATATTTCCCCGGACATGTCCAGCTTTTTAGTTGTTAATTGCCGTCCGGGAGGATTTTTTAAATATATAAAAACGTCCGGAAAATACGGACGTATGGTAACCCTACCCGCTGCCCCCCTCCTCTTGGGGTGTCAGCTCGCTCAGCCTGCGCATTGCAACCCCCCCGTGCTGCTGCAACCCTGCGCCCCACGGCTAGGAGCAGTGGCGTCTCTGCAGCCAGCTGCTGGTGCGGGGGACCCGCGGCCCCTTCTCCCTCCTCCGAGCATCCCCCGCGGCTCTGGCAGAGCCTCAGTCTCCTCCCTCCGTCCCGGCCATGCAAGGAGCCCCCCCCCCCCCCCCGCCAGCGGTCCGTGCAGCCGGGGCTGCCTCCCCCCGGCGGAGCTGCTGCCCGGGGGCGGGTCCCGGCGCAGAGGAAGTTTCTCGGCGCGCGGCGGCTCCCGGGAGCCCGAGCTCCCCCACCCGGGAAGGGCCCGTGCTGCAGCGTCTCCCACAGCCTGAGCTGCCGCAGCCTTGCCGGGTCTGGCTGGGAGCGGGGTGGAGGCTCCCCTGAGGGAGGTGAAGGGTGGGGGACTCTGAGGTGGGGGGGATTCTGAGGGTAGGGGACTATGGGAGGGGGTGGGGGGCTCTGAGGCAGGGGCTGTGGAGAGTGGGGGGCTGTGGAGGGGGTGGGCTATGGGAGGAGGTGGGGAAATGAAGGGTAGGGGTTATGGAGGGAGGTGAAGGGGAGGACTGAGGTGGGGGTGCTGTGGAAGGCGCTATGGAAGGTGGGGGCTATGGTAGGGGGTGGGGGGCTCTGAGGCAGGGGCTGTGGAGAGTGGGGGGGCTGCGGAGGGCAGGCTGTCAGGAGAGGGGGCACTGAGGCAGGAGAAGGCTGAGGATGGGCCCTGTGGAGAGCGGGTGGCTCTGGGGTGAGGCCTGGGGGGTCCGGTGGGTGGCTGGAAGGCGGCTCTGGGGGGTCCGGCAGGCGGGCAGGAGGCGGCTCTGGGGTGAGGCCTGGGGGGGTTCCGACGGATGGGAGGAAGCGGCTCTGAGGTGAGGCCTGGGGGGTCCGGCGGGCGGGCAGGAGGCAGCTCTGGGGTAGGGTTACCATACGTCCGGATTTTCCCGGACATGTCTGGCTTTTTGGTCCTCAAATCCCCGTCCGGGAGGAATTTCCAAAATGCCGGACATGTCCGGGAAAATAGGGAGGCATGGTAAGGGGACTGCCTCCTCCCCGGGCTCCAACTTTCCCGGCTTCCGCCGCTCTCCACCGCAGCGGGGGCCGGAGCAACTTCCCCAGCACAGCAGCAGCCGGGGGGCGGGAGGGAGGAGGGGGAATGCGGGGTGCTCAGGGGAGGGGGTGGCGTTGGAGCGGGGACTTTGGGGAAGGGGCGGAGTTGGGGCGGGGAAGGGGTGGAGTTGGGGCGGGGCCAGGGCCCCGTGGCGTGTCCTCTTTTTGCAGTATTGAAATATGGTAATCCTGGGGGGGGAGAACGTCAGTGTTAAAAGATATGGCGTTCTAGCTGCTGCATTGATATTTTGACTCAAAATTAGGACACTTCTGTCCATAGCATATCAATGCTTGGAGGCCATTGAAAAAAACAATTCAATGCATATATTCAGATAGGAAAGGTTTTGAGTAAAAAGCATTGGGAAATGCTGCTTTTTGTGAAATATCATGGAGGTTCTATGGAAGAGAAGTATAACAAAAGAGGAAATTCCCAGATGCAGCAGAAATCTACAGAAATCAGGCTTCCATTACGGGTGCTGAGCACTTGAAAGTTCACCCCTAAACTCTGATCCCAAATGGCCAAAGCCTGCAAATCCTTCCTTGTGCTAATACCACATGTGAAATGGACTCAGGTGCCCTTTACCCTAATCACACGTCAACATGTATAAGTTGTTAGGGAACAACATGTCTCTAGAACAACTATCCGACTAAATGAGAATGAACTGTGGGGAGGAGGGATAGCTGAATGGTTTGAGCATTGGCCTGCTAAACCCAGGGTTGTAAATTCAATCCTTGAGGGGGCCATTTAGGGAACTGGGTAAAAATCTGTCTGGGGGGGTTGGACTAGATAACCTCCTGAGGTCCCATCCAACACTGATATTCTAGGATTTCAAAGATACATAAATATATATATATATATATATATATATTTATGTAAGTCCTAAGTATTGGTTTACTGTCCAAAATATTTACACTTAAAATCTTTATCGGCTCTTAATTTGATCAATACAAACCTTCACTAAATTTTGATTCATGATTACATACATTTCTCTCAGCCTCCACATATCTTTGGGCTATGAATGCTATGAGACTGTTGCAGGTTCTGTTCAATGCATAGTCTGATACAGAAACGTTTGAGCCTTGAAAAGCACTGGAAAATGCTTCTTTTGTGATATATCAGACGTGCCATGGAACAGAAGCATCCCAGGAAGCCGCTCCCCCTTTCACCTTCATCCCTAACAGCATCAGTTTTGATTATGCTAAATTCCTCCTCTTACGTGTTTCTGGAAAGCAAATTTGTTTTGCTTCTCAGCTACAAAAGATGAACACCCTATTGTGCTATCCATTAGATTAGGCAATACCAAGAAAAAAAAAGTTATGACTGAAGCAATTTGCAAATCTCACAGTAACAGTTTTACATATTGCCATGGACACTTTTGTATGTTTGTTAATGAAGTAATTGTAGTGTTTATTAAATCACGTACATGGTAAGTTAACCTGAAGAAATCAAATCACTGAGAGGAAAGCTCAGAGCATTGATTTGAGCCGAGTGAGTAATAATGCTGCAGAAACATACATCAAGCCCACGTAATGCAACAAGACAGAAAAGGCCACTGATTTCTTATTTATAGTCTTACTTTTGGATATTCTATCCCCAGAGAATACACATGCAAAATAAAGATGTGTTTCTCCCCCCTTCAAAACATGGTTCAGACTGACTACTAAATTATTAAATAGAAGGCTACATTAGGGAAAGGTAAAGACAACATTCTTTTCACAAACTGATATACTAAAAAAAGAAAAATAATAATTGATTCCACCACCACACATTACCAGTTATAATTATTAATGACAGCTCCTCACACAACAATCATAATACACAATAACTGATGTAACATACATGCAATTATCCAGTCTGAAGAACAATATTATAGTTAGTATACCAACTGATTGTGAGCTGTTTATATTCTGTGATTTAGTATGGAAATAAAAACACTGAATTATATTTCTATTTCACTAAAGCTTTGGGTATCTGTTGAGAAATTGTTTCCTTAAATAATCTGTAACCTTTATAGTGCAGATCCAATTATTTTCAAGAGAAATGCTAGTATAAAAGATTCTGATAATAGCAGAGTGCTACTGGGTATGTTACAAAAGGACTGAAAGGGAGTAGCATACGATTATTTCTTTGAACTGCTGCTTCCATCAAAAAAAATTTGAATATTCAAAATATATTTGACCTTTGCTGTACATAATCATGTTTTTCATGCTGTTTCGCCGTCCAGCTAAAACATAGTAAGAACTGCTGCAGGTGATCCATTGACAGCAGACACGAGATCCTAAGCAAAGGAAGAAATCTCCTTACAAAGCTCGATGGATGAGTAACTAAGAAATTCCCAGGGATGAACTGAATGCCTCATCTAGCAAACACCTATTACTAGGCACAGTTCTTCTTGGCATATGTACCCCCTGGACTTAAATAATGGGAAGCACCGGTTTAGAGACTAGACCTGTAATATTTGCAGCATCAGACACTAAGTATCTAAGTTATGCTTACAAAGTATCCATGCACAATCACATAGCTGAAAGCACAAAATACCATGAAAACGAACCCAATAGGCACAAGTTATGGGAAAAGGCTCTTTTGTCCCAGCCATATTTGCCTCAACTTCAAATTCAAAGTATAGAAAATAATAATTATGATAATTTTGGTCTGACAAATGTAGTTTGGTTTCTGAATTGAGGATACCTGGGAATGTTATAGTCAATAATAAAAACTGTTTTCTAAATTTAAGGTTTCTTTCCCTGGCTCTGCTCTCTTCCTTCTGGCTTCCCATGCACACACATCCACGCCCATCTGTCCCTCCTGGAGTCGATTCCCCTAATCTGTCCACCTACCCCTTAAGCCTGTAGCTTGCATGTGAAGACTCTTCCCACTTTGGCCTGTCTCCTCCCTTGACCCCGCTTACTCCTTTGCACCTGGTTCCTCCATTCTGTCTCTCTCAACTCCCCGACAGGAAAGCCCTAAAGCAGCTTCTCCTCCCTGCTCCCCAGCTGGCTAGACATAAGCAGGGAGAGCACAGAGTGGAAGAAAAGAGACGCTCTCTGCCCTCAGTGACAGTGTCACAGGGATCACAAGGGAGGCACTGCTGGAGAAACCCTTCTCACTTCCTGCAGCCCTGCTGTATGGCTGAGAGAGAATTCAGTTTACGGTGGGAAAAGCATAAAAGAAAATCCCCATGCGATGGCCAATCACATTTTCTTATTTTCAGTGGGAGAATTTCAGGCCACCCACCACTAGCCCACTCCAATGGGGCCAGGCCCTGAAGTTTGAGAAAGCCTCTCTTAAGAGGGGATTCAGCATCACATGACACTTTTTTAGGATAGCTGTATATTTGGATGTATTTTCCCTCCATCCAATCATCGACATCTGCTCATCAGGGAGCTATACTTGCTTGCAGTTTTACCCAAGTTTCATCCAGCTCACGGATCTAAATGCACTATAAAAGCCAGCACTCAGGGACATCATGTGGATTTGTGACATTACTTGGAGGACTGCAAGGCTATAAACAATGAATGGATTACACTCATCTATATATGTAGTTTTTCACCTGTGACAGATGCAATATTGGTAATATTCCTCATTTAATTCTTCACCACTTTCTCCAAGTGTACTTTCTACTATTCTAAATTGGAAATATTCTGCACTTTAACTTCCACAATATCTGAGGAAATCCAAGCAAATGGAAATTGCTTTTAAAAAGAGGAGCAGGGTGACTGTAGTGAAGTGAACAGCATGTCACACTCTTATTATGGCCACTGAGGCAATCACAGCCCTTGCGGTAGACCACAACCCCCAAAATAGCATGTAATATGCCTTTACCTTACCTAATATGCAGGCCACTTGCCACAAAATGCTGCAGCAGTAACTGCAACTTGTTGACTGTTTCTACAAATGCAGTGTTCATCCTAACACCTCTAAGTACTTTCCCCAGCACGTACAATCTAGAAAAAAATACAAACTTGCCATAGCCAAGAGTAGGTAATCCTGACTAAAAAAATATATAATCAACCACCAAAATGATTACCTCATCTGAATATCTCAGATCCCAAGCCAACCCACCACCCAACTCCCAACACAAAACCTTGAGATGCAGCAACAAATTTGGAATCTAACAAACCAGTGTGATTAGCAAATTCCAGATTTGTGGACCACACACAATGTCCTACCACTCAGTTTTGTCCCTGATGAAAGGAAAAACATTTTAGCCCTACAAATTAAGGAGAGGGAAGATAGCTCTGTTAATCTTGAGAACGGTGCTGATTTTACGCCAACAAATTAGACTCTTACACAATTGTCAGTAATCCAGTATTTATTTAGGGCCTGACCCAAAGCCTATTGCAATGTAGGCCGGGGAGGCCCTCAATTGACTATAATGGACATCGGATAAGACTTCACTGATTATTCTTGTTTTATTTTGAGCAAATCAATTATTTTTGGAAATTCGTATTCTAAATGTGAGATGTTTTATACATTTCGATTTATTTTTCTTTTTACTATCCCAAAAAATGTTTTTCTTGTTACTTGATTTCTGTTTTGTCTACAAAGCAAAGATATTTACTAATTCCTAATATCAATCTTACAAAATTTTGTCATAGGTTATGAATTAAACGTGAGTTATTCTGACATATATTAAATATGTAATTGCGGCAGTCATATTTAGGAAATGGTGATCATGGAAGTCACATATACGGTAGGAGGAATAGAAGCATTTGTTTTTCGCTCACATGTATGCTATCTGAGCTATTGTTTACTTGCACTTTCAGAAAACGGTTTTGTATTCATGACATAATACTAAACTCAGTAAGGTGCCGGGGTTTCTTGTTCAAAGTCAGTTGCAGGACTGGGACATGCATTGGTATATGCAATGTCTGGTAGAGAAACAGCTTGGAAACCTGACCTGGACAGGACAGAAAAACGAGGGGCCACAATAGACAGCCCTCACCTCCACATGCAAACTATGGTGAACGCAGTGATCATATTTAGCAGACACTGTGATATGAAAACCCTGCCCACAGTGAAATATACACATAAGAACGGCCATACTGGGTCAGACCAAAGGTTCATCTAGTCCAGTATTCTGTCTTCCGACAGTGACCAATGCGAACAGAACAGGTAATCGTCAAGTGATCCATCCCCTGTAACCCATTCCTTTCATTTGGTGGCCCCTAGTTCTTGTGTTATGAGAAGGAGTAAATAACACTTCCTTATTCACTTTCTCCACACCTGTCATGATTTTATAGACCTCTATCATAACCCCCCTTAGTCGTCTCATTTCCAAGCTGAAAAGTCCCAGTCTTATTAATCTTTCTTCATACGGCAGCCATTCCATACCCCTAATCATTTTTGTTGCCCTTTTCTGAACCTTTTCCAATTCCAATATATCTTTTTTGAGATGGGGAGTCCACATCTGCATGCAGTATTCAAGAAGTGGGCATACCATGGATTTATATAGAGGCAATATGATATTTTCTGTCTTATCTTATTATCTTAACGATTCCCAACATTCTGTTCACCTTTTTGACTGCCGCTGCACATTGAGTGGATGTTTTCAGAGAACTGTCCACAATGACGCCAAGATCTTTTTCTTGAGTGGTAACAGCTAATTTAGACCCCATCATTTTAAATGTATAGTTGGGATTATGTTTTCCAGTGTTCATTACTTTGTATTTATCAACATTGAATTTCATCAGCCATTTTGTTGCCCAGTCTCCCAGTTCTGAGAGATTCTTTTGTAGCTCTTCGCAGTCTGCGTGGGACTTAACTATCTTGAGTAGTTTTGTATCATCTGCAAATTTTACCACCTCACTGTTTACCCCTTTCTCCAGATCATTTATGAATATGCTGAATAGGACTGGTCCCAGTACAGACCCCTGGGAGACACCACTATTTACCTCTCTCTATTCTGAAAACTGACCATTTATTCCTACCCTTCGTTTCCTATCTTTTAACCCAGGGATTGGCAACCTTTGGCCCGCCAGGCCCACGCCCCTTTCCACAGCCCCCATTGGCCAGACCTGCAGACGCGGCAGGTAAACAAACCGGCACAGCCCACCAGGGTAAACACCCTGGCGGGCCACGTGCCAAAGGTTGCTGATCCCTGTTTTAACCAGTTACCAATCCATGAGAGAAAGTTCCCTCTTATGCCATGACTGTTCACTTTGCTTAAGAGCCTTTCAAATATAGATAGATGTGCCAAAATACACATCAGGATACGGTCTGCGTGGTATTGCTGTTTTAGCACAGAGCTATCCCACATCTTAGGAGTTATTCCTTTTTGTCAGAACTGTGCCCGAAGACTAGCTACATGCTATGCAAATCTCAGCGGGTGCAAGTGTTGAGCTTGTATTTGTAATACCTTTGGACATTTTTAGCTACACCAAGTGTAGAATGCCAAACAGACATCTCAGAACTGTTTATGTGCCAAGTTACAAACAAAATAACTTAAAAAGGCAGGTAAACTGCTATATTTATCCTTTTGTGAACACTGCTCTTCAACACTGGATTCACTCCAATTCTATCTGCTACAGCGAATTAGAAACAGGTACTTGAAGTTTGAATTGAGCACCAGCTCCTCCTTTATATGTCAGTGTATTACTATACTGGACTTCCTATCCTCTCCTGTACATAATCATTTTGTTCTGTGTTAGCCATTACATTGTATTGGGCTGTGCATTAAGAAAATGACCTTCTGATCTGCATGTATTGGAGAAAATCAGTACATGCCCAGAAGCTGGTTTTACTAGATACATGGTGATACACTTTAGAATAAATAAAGGCAGAGAAGAAATTTACAATAGCTGTGGTACAGGCGACTGGGTCTGTGGTTGGGATTTAAGAGACCTGGGTTGTATTCCCAATTAGGGTTCAGATTTTCCCAGGATCATTCCTTTTTTGAGGTAACTGTCCTGGGAAATTGATAAGTCTTCTCAGGACTTTAAAAGTCTTGGTTTTTCTCAGCTGAGTCCCCCTCCTAGCAGCAGCTAGAGAGGTGACTTATCTTCCTCCTCTCTCCCAGCTGCTCCAAGGCTCCCCAGCAGCTGTTAAGAACTGTTAAGAAGCTGCAGCTTCCCACCTGACCAACAAGCTGCTGAGAGCAGTGAAAAGAGCTTAAGGCAGCAGCCCCACAGCACCCTGCTTCGCATCACGGTGGCAGCTGTTCCTGCTCAGCATGGCCCTGTTCGCACTCCCCGGAGCCATCTCCTATTCCCCTCCCTTCTGTGCTCCTCTTCCCTTGCTAAGGGATGTCCCTTTTTTGTTTGTTTGTTTTTTTGAGCCTCGGGGGTGGCAACCCTACATCGATTCATTGAGTGACCTTGGATGCAATGCTTGATTTGTGACAGAAGAGGTGAGGGGACCCAAGCAATAATGATGGCCTCCTCCGCACAGAGTAACCTGGTACTCACCATATGTAGGAGGTCATGCCTTGCATGCCACTGACAGAAGAGGTACCAGGGCTCTGCCCCCAGAATGATAAGAGCCCCACCACAAATTAAGATCTGCTTGGATGATGAATTTAAATGCTGGGGCTCAGTTTTCTGGCCTCTAAAATAGGCAGCATCTGATTGGTCATGTTTTTTCTCCTGCATCTATACCCATGGGTGGGCAGTTGAGAGTGGGCACAGAAAGATAACATGTTGGCTGAGTTACTTAGAATATGGGGGGGGGGGGAAGAGTGATTCAGGTAATTTAGTTTTAAAAAGTAAATCACAAGACAAATTTGAAATGATGCTTTTATGTTGCGTGGCCATTATTTTCTGTCTTGCTTAATTGTCCTAATTATTAGCTCTTCATGGCAGGGACATCTTCCCTCTTCCCAGGTATATGTACAGTGACTAGCACAATGGAGATCTCGCTTGGGGTCTTTGGGAACCACCACAACACAAGTATCAATAGTAGGAGTGTCCTGACCTTAATAAATCATAATATTCTGCATATATTTATTGACTTTCATAAGAGAATCTTAGCATTTGACAACCTCAAATATTCAAAAATCATGAATGACTCCAAAAGTCACGAATTTTTTTTAAGAATAATAAATGTGGGGTTTTTTTTATTTGCCTTTTGGTTTTTCAAAGTGCACTTGCTTCACATTTTCAAGTTTTTGTCTGCATGAAGGATGGTGAGGTTTTTTTTTTTTTTTTAAATAAAAGCAGAGATTCTCATGCAATAGCATGATTCCTGCAGCCAGGACTGTAAGAAAAACATGAAAAATCATGAGCTTCATTATAAAAATCAAAAGAGTTGACAACACTGGAATCTGAATGTGCTCTATAAGCACTGCTTATACAATCAAGCATCACTAAACCTATTATTGCACCCATTTATAGATGGGGGAAACTATGGCACAAAAGAAGTGAAGTGACTTTCCTCAAGATCATACAAGAAAAGACAAGGCTGAGGCAGGAACAAGACCCAATTTCTCTGACCTCCCAGACTTCTGCTTTACTTACAAGATCTTCTGTGTGTGTGTGTTTTGGAGGGGAGAGGGGAGAAACATCTCCTTAAAAAGTACAACTAGTAAAAATAATCAATTAAGCTTTGCCTACCTAGTCATGTGGAAATGTGGTCTAGATGAAATTACTATGAGGGGGTTGAAAGACCGTATACAAAGTGTAGTTATCAATGGTTTGCTGTCAAACTGGGAGGGTGAATCTAATGGTGTCCCGCAGGGGTCAGTTCTAGGTCCTGTACTATTTGATATTTTTATTAAAGACATGGATAATGAAGTGGAGAGTATGCTTATAAAATTTGCAGATGACACCAAGCTGGGACAGGTTGCAAGCACTGTGGAGGACAGGGTGAGAAATCAGAACAACCTTGACAAATAGGAGAATTGGTCTGAATTCAACAAGATGAAATTCAATAAAGACAAGTGCAAAGTACTTCATTTAGAAAAGAAAAGAAAATCAAATGCACACCTACAAATGGGGAACAACAAGCTAGGTGGTAGTACTGCTAAAAAGGGTGTGAGTGTTAGAGCGGATCACAAATTGAATAGGAGTCAACAATGTGATGCAGCTGCAAAAAAAGGCCAATATCATTCTGGGGTGCATCAACAGTAGTGTCATGTAATACACAGTAACTGTCCTGCTCTTCTTGGCAGTGATGAGGCCGCGGGTGAAGTACTGTGTTCAATTCTAAGTGCCACACTTTAGGAAAGATGTGGACAAATTGGAAAGAGTCCAGAGGAGAGCAACAAAAATTATAAAAGGTTTAGAAAACCTGACCTATGAGAAAAGGTTAAAACAATTATACACGTTTAGTCCTGAGAAAAAACAGACGCAGGACCTGGTAACAGATTTCAAATATATGTTAAGGATGGTTATAAAGAGGATGGTGATCAATTGTTCTCCATGTACACTGAAGTAGGATAAGATAAGTAATAGGCTTAATCTGCAGCAACAGAGATTTAGGTTAGATAGTGGGGAAAACTTTCTAACTAAGGGTAGTTAAACTCTGGAATAGCCTTCCAAGGGAGATTATGGAATCCCTATGTCTGGATGTTTTTAAGAACAGGTTCGACAAACACCCATCAGGGATGGTCTAGGTTTACTTGGACCTGCCACACCGCAGCAGGCTGGACTTGACTTCTCGAGGTCCTTTCTAGTCCTGCGTTTCTATGTTAACAAGCTTTGGCTGTAACTAAGTGTAGTTTTGGTGGGCAGATTAAGAAACAGGAGATTTATATATATATATATTTTGTTTAAACTTTTATTTATTTATTTTTAAAACAAAGGCTGTTAAATTACCCTTGAAACATTTTTATCAGCACTTATGGCGCGACATAAGTATTATTTGTTCTTACAGTTTAAAGCTGCCTCAGGACTAGGTCATGTACTGAAAATCAGGGACAGATATATTTGTATATTTTTAACACTCAGTTCAACACAAGTTATCTGGCAGCTTGCATTTCAGGTCAGCAGAGGGCTCTCCGAGAGAAGCATACAGTGACTCTAAGGCTACAATAGATGAACCAGAGAATAACCATTCACAACAGATAGCTGTTTCTGAACAAGGGAAAGTATTCATCATACTATGACGTGTTATAAATATTAAATGCATTACTCCAAAAGGAAAACATTTCACCTAATATCAATTTATTCGCAGTTCAGGAAATATTGATCAGGAAGTAAACGAGTTAATGGACAAAAAATTCTCTCTGTGTGTCTCTACATACACAAATACACACACACACACACAACTACATTAAAAAAACACTAAGGCTGCAAAGTCAAGCACTCAGAAGTTAGAAAATGCTAGAATCAAGATTGCCTGTGCAACCTTAAGACACCCCCTGGTGTGTATGCATTATGATACAGTCTTTAATTACATACTCACATACTATTTTTCCTATAGTATCCCTGCCTCATTCAATGCTTGTGATGGACAGTGCTCACTTAATAAGCAACTATACATTTTATTTTCTCCTTCTTGTTCGGTGTGTGGTCTCATGCCTTATTTACAACATTTTATTCAAACCCTGCCTGAAGACAGCACTGTTTGTTTCCTTATGGACTTTTCTATGGCATTTTTCACTATAGTGTGAGACAAGGGGGTATTATTATTCCCCATTTACCAGTGGGTAATTGAGGCACAGAGACTAAGGCAAACATCCACTGATTTTGGGAGCCCAATTTGATGCTTGGCACCTAACTTTACAGAGTAATTTAGCATTATACAACTATTTATATGTTCAAAGCACAGCTCCATTGATATCAGTTGCAGCTGCGAGTGCTCAACACTTCTGCAAATCAGACCCAAGTTCTCAAGTCAGGCATCTAGAAAATAAGCAACCTTAATAATGTTCTTTAACACAGTTGTGTGTATTTTATGTATTATATATAATTTAAATGTTCTCAATTTCTAATGGCAGACCATAGCCCAGCCTATAAGACTGCACAGGACAGGCATAAGGGTAAGACAGATCCTGCTTATCTTGCTCCAGGGGGAATTCTGTGCCACTACTCACATGCAGAATTCATACCCCCCCCCAGATTCTCTCCTCTGCCCCCCCCACAGAAAATAGATTCTATCAAAATAGATTCTGCTGGGGAGGTGCTGCAATTACACCTTTTGCCCACCAGGGGCTGCTGTGGCACCAGAAGACAGGCCAGTCATTTCAGGGCCAGGGCAGCCAGCAGCAGAGAGGGAGGAGGCAGTGGCTGCCTTCCTCACAGCACCCTGCCCGCGGGACCAGGTGAGGAGACACAGGATATGAGGGGGATGGACAGAGCGGGGCACATGGGGCTCCTGGGGGGGGGGTCACAGAGTGGGGTTCAGAAGAGCTAATGGGGGGACAGCATTGAGCCAGGGGCTGAATGGGAGAGGGGGTGCAGGGACACATGGGGACAGGAGAGGCTAGGGGTCAGCCACGGTCTGTATGGGGGAGGCTCCCCAACAATCCTCCCCACCCCAAAAAACAACAACCCTGTTCTATACTTCTCCCACCCGCACCCAACAACCCTCCAGGTTCACTCCCAGGCTCCTTCCCAGTAATTAGTTCCCTCTCCCTCAGCTCCTCTGTTACCCCCCTGACTCCTCCAAGCCTTTGCACTGCTTCTGAGGGATGCAGGAATTACGTTTCTGTATTGTAGTTTAAATGAATTATTACTCAAAGTTCTGTATTAATATGCCTAATAAGGAATCTATTTGTCAAAAAAACATTTCCTGAATCTTTTTTTTGTGTCTATATTAGTACAGACATACTTGCTGACAGGTATTTTGAAATAAATTACCAAAATAATTGAAACTGGCATGATTGTGTTATTTTGACAAATAAAATATGCAGCATTTTTCAGAATTTTATAATATTGTGCACAGAATTTTCAGTTTTTTGGTGCAGAATTCCCCCAGAAGTATTATCTCCATTCACCTATATGGCCTACCTGCATTACCACTGCAGGTCCTGCTGAGGGGGTGTGAAGGTGTGTTCCTGCATTTGTAGGTGGCTGGGGATGCGGGTAGAAATGGGCAGAGCCTTAGGTCCTTCCCCCAGCACACTGGCCAGCATAGCTAAATTGCCACAGGAATTAGTAATCTGCTAATGGTCATGGCTTTCTGAGGCACAGTTCCTTCCATGAGTTGCTCCTGGATAACCCGTTACACAAAGGTGGATGCAAAGGGACAATCTAGACGTAAGTATTTTATTCTTGTTCTGTACTGGTGGATGAAGGAAGAGCAGAAACAGCATGGAGAGTCTTTGGGGCATGCATGTAACTCGCATTACTACCAATAAGGGTTCATGTTTATATATATTTATATCTGTTAAAACTCTAATCTTTAGGTGTGCCCAAAATGTAAAAATAAACCAACAGATAGAAGGGACCCCTCCTCTAAAACCTCCTGCTATTACAATCATTCCCAGTTAGTTTTTTTCTGAGGAATGTGGGCTAAGTCAAGTGTTACAAACATGCATTGAGGAAGGGGTACAGTAAAATACACTTGACTTTATGCCATCATTCTGTATCCATAGCTCATGCCAATAAAATCTTTAGCATTATAAACTGTGTGTTTTTCTACTACATCTGAGGGAAAAGCTTTTTTTTTTTAAAGCATTTTAAGAGTTTGTATGTGTATTAATTTTATGTATCCCTTCAACTGTAAAGCCAGGTTGCCTTGGTTACCATGTGCAGGCCTGAATGAAACAAATATAGAAGATTGTTTTTAAATCCCAACAATTTTGCATAATAACTCCCCCATAAATCAGGATGTCACAACTGTAGGGCAAAATGACCTTGTAAATTTCTGAATTTCTTTGACCCACCTTTGGAACAGGGAAAAGAAGGGGGAGAAATTATGTTGGATCCTTATTAAAATAAACAATGGTGACAGAAGCTGGTTAGTAGAAGTCTCAGGGAAGGTAGATTAACTGCATAGGGGTGCATGAGAGATGGACAATGGTGCACAATATGTTTGCATATATCAGAAGATATAGTTCCCATTAATTGTTTTAAGCATAATTTGATGACAATCATACATTTACATAGCACCTTCCATCTTGAAGGATCATATAATAGGTGACTGTCAAAACTGATATATGAATTACAGACCAGTTTCTCTTCATCCACCACTGAAACAAAGTCACATTTGGGGTAAAATACAGCAACTGTTTAACAGTGCACAGCCACACAACAGCACAGTTTAGGCTAGGAAGTGAAGAATACCTTTTCCAGTTTAAACTATTAGGTAGGAAAAGTACAATTACCAAGACGGAATTTCCCTAGGACAATGGAGTTACCTCCTATTATGTAGGGAGGGATAGCTCAGTGAGTTCAATCCTTGAGGGGGCCATTTAGGAATCTGGGGCAAAAATCTGTCTGGGGATTGGTCCTGCTTTGAGCAGGGGGTTGGACTAGATGACCTCCTGAGGTCCCTTCCAACCCTGATATTCTATGATTCTATGTACTGTTATGAAAAACACCACACAATGTTAAAGATGGCATGTGGTCAGAAGCTGGGATATCCAAAAATAACACCACCAGAAGCACTGTGCCCTCCAATATTATTTGTGGTCTTGGTAAGTGAGTGCCACCTACAAAGCAGTCAACATCACTTCCTGAAGCACCTAAGTGTTTATTAGGGGGCTCCTATCTGAGTCCTGATTCAGATCAATCCTACATAGTTATAAGAACTGACAGGGTCACAGCACAAAGTGGCATGACTTCAGAAAGCTGAATTACACCAATGATCATTTTCTTAGTGGATGTATGCCATTCTACACAGGCAACAGGAATCAAGCAATCACGGTTCGCACCCAAAAGGAGTGGTGGTAAAAATATAGCTTTAATTGTATATGCTGTCATAGGGATGTTCAGAAGTCCTGCAGCAGCAGCAGCTCCAGCTTGACAAAAATCATTTGCACAGCAAATACTACTTTGCTTTAAGGCCCTGATTAGTCAAGGAACTGCTCACATGCTTAAAGTTACACACCTAAACTAAGTATCTTGTTGAACTGGGGCCTACACAGGATCTTCCATCCAAGGACAACAAAGAGCTTGCCAAAGTGCCATTTCATCAGTAAAGACAATTCTTATGCTGAATCTGTAAGAGTCAATCAATCAGACTAAAACTTCTGGCATTGTAAAAGCTAGAGGATAGTCACCAGAGGGTAGCAATAACAGAGAATTCTGTAATAGGAAGCTTGAACCATAGCTTACAGTATAGGGCCTGATAACATCCTTCTAATCACTTGCCATTTACAGAAATGTATTTGATTTAATTGAACTTATAAAAAAGAGCATCTCTAATCATACCTCATCAGCACACACTTATTATTCAAAAAGAAGCCATATGTATTACCAAGCACTCTTAATTAAAATAATGCATATAATCTGCTTCGGTATCTCATAGTCTTTTTCCTTCTGATTATTCTATCGTAATTCTTTTCCTTCCATCAATTTTTTAAAAGGATTTGTTCTTTTTTCCCTTTCTGTACACTGCTTCCATTTATAGACTCTTCAGTGTGATGATCATAATGTCAGCAACAGGAAATGCCTTTGCTACTATGGCAGTGAGATGCATAACCCTTCAAGCCTCAGTGCATAATTATGACCTTCAAAATATGCAGCTACACGGGGCCTGACTCAGCGTGAAGGTTAGCAAGGAGGGGGCTGACGAGGAGATGCTGTCCCTGTTTTCTGCAGCTCAGAGCCTTCCGGAACAGGCAGTCTGTGTCCTGCCTGGCTGTGATCCTCACTGACCTTTGACTTCTGATGAACATCCAGAGTCCCAGGAGAGCCTGGGAGCCAGGAAGAAGTCAGTCCTGGAACTAAAGGAGTCAGATTTGAAGAGAGTGAGGGGCAGTAGGAAAGAAAGGAAGAGTATGAATCTCTGGGCTGGGGGAGCAGAGAAGCAGCTGCAGGGAAGGGATAAGGCAGTGGGATTTTGGGGACCAGGGCCATAGAAATGTATCACAAATTCTGTCTACACTGCTTAGATTCAGTATTTATGAAAAAGGTCAGAGTTGTCTTTTGTCTCTCCCTCCCAACACACCTTACTGTGTGTAAGGTTAATAGTTTAGTCTGAAAAACATTCCCCATCTCCCAATGCACAGTTGTGTGCATTTTTGCACTTTGGTCACCCTAATCAGTGAGGACTGGCACATCGTCTAGGGTTACCATATTTCCACAATCAAAAAAGAGGACACTAGGGGGGGAGGGGGAGAAGCCCCGCCCTAGCCCCGCCCCCATCCACTCCCTCCCACTTCCCACCCCCTGACTGCCCCCCTCAGAACCCCAACCCCCCCTGCTTCTTGTCCCGACTGCCCCCTGCTGAGAACCCCCCACCCTAACTGCCCCCCCAGGACCCTACCTGTCCCCTGACTGCCCCGACCCTTATCCACTCGCATGGGTGGCAGGGTTGTAGAAATTTTGGTGGTGCCAGAACCCACGCCCCCCACCTGCCTAAGGCTCTGGGAGGGGGGTGTTGGGTGGGGGGAGGAGGTCTGGGGTGCAGGTCCTGGGCTGGGGATTAGGGTGCAGGAGGGGTGCTGGGTGCAGGCTCCGGGCTGGGGCAGGGGGTGGGTGTGCAGGAGGGGGTGAGGGGTGCAGGCTCTGGGATGGAGTTTGGGGGTGGGAGGCAGTGCAAAGGGAGGGGGTGCAGGCTTTGGGAGGGAGTTTGAGGGCAGGAGGGGGTGTGTGGGAAGGGGGGAGGGGATTTGGGAGGGAGTTTGGGGAGAGGGGATGCAGGGGTGAGGGCTGTGGGTCTGAGGATGAGGGGTTCATGATGCAGGAGGGGGCTCAGGGCTGGGCAGAGGATTAGGGTGCGGGGGGATGAGGGCTGGGGCGGAGGATGAGGGGTTCATGATGCAGGAGGGGGCTCAGGGCTGGGCAGAGGATTAGGGTGCGGGGGGATGAGGGTTGGGGCGGAGGATGAGGGGTTCATGATGCAGGAGGGGGCTCAGGGCTGGGGCAGAGGATTAGGGTGCGGGGGGATGAGGGCTGGGGCGGAGGATGAGGGGTTCATGATGCAGGAGGGGGCTCAGGGCTGGGCAGAGGATTAGGGTGCGGGGGGATGAAGGTTGGGGCGGAGGATGAGGGGTTCATGATGCAGGAGGGGGCTCAGGGCTGGGGCAGAGGATTAGGGTGCGGGGGGATGAGGGTTGGGGCGGAGGATGAGGGGTTCATGATGCAGGAGGGGGCTCAGGGCTGGGCAGAGGATTAGGGTGCGGGGGGATGAGGGCTGGGGCTGAGGGGTTTGGGGCATTGGAGAGGCTCGGGGCTAGGGTAGAAGGGCAGGGTAAGGGCAGCCTGTCTTCCCATTAGTGGATGGGGGACGCTAGGGCCCGGGGGCAGCAGACAGTAGTTGCCTCTGGCTCTGGCAGTACAAGCAGGCAAGGGAGAGGCAGGCAGGCAGGCAGGCTGGGGGGGGGGCAGGGCTGGCTCTAGGTTTTTTGCTGCCCCAAGCAAAAAAAATTTTGGCTGCCCCCCCCCGACTGCACCCTCCTGCCGCCCCAGCCCTGGGTCACTGGTAACTCGCTCCCAGTGCGGGTCATTCAGCAGGAATTTTGGATGTGCACAGAACACAGACAGGATTGGTTCCCATATGGTTACAGAACTGCAGTAAAGTGGAACAATTTTCAGCTTGTGTGACTGAAGGCTATCTGGATGCATATTATCAGACTGTCCGACATAAATGAGGAAAAGTTGAGGTGCCTTTATTATTCTTTTGTTCCATTCTTTGTTTCTATGGGAAATTTGCCATTGCAATATCACTGTCTTCCTTTTAAACAAATAAAACTAAAACTTAAAAAAAATAATAATAATAATTAAAAAAAGCAATGGCTGTTGAAAATAGCAATTCCAGTCCTAATAACCACTGGGAAGCATTTCTTGCTCAATTTATTCTACTTTTTCTACAGCAAGTTACAGTGGATCAGTATATTTGATTTGGGAGAAATGAAGTAACAGCTGCCCAAATTGAGCTTGAGCACTCCTGAATTTTGAGGGTGTTCAAATCTGGAAGGCAGGTGCTGGATTCCCTTTCTGAATATTAGCTAAATCTGGAAAAGAAAAGTCAATTTCTGCTTCCATGGCTCAGAAGTGTAAATCCTCCTACGTGCCTGGTACTGTATCTAAAGCTGCCCAGTCTAGTAGAGCCTCCCCTCCCTTACTTTTCATTTTAAATTCTAGTGGGATCCATGTACCTGCCTTGCTAGGCTTCAGATAGAGAGGTGCAATGTCCATTTAGTCCACCCAATTCTTTCTTTGGGGGAGAGCCCAGGGCTGGGGCGGCAGGAGGTGCGGGTGCGGGGGGGAAGAGCCCAGGCTGGGGCGGCAGGAGGTGCAGGTGGGGGCCAGAGCTGGGGCAGCAGGGAGTGCGGGTGCAGGGGGGGGGAGAAGAGCCCAGGGCTGGGGTGGCAGGAGATGCGGGTGGGGGGAGAGGCCAGGGCTGGGGCGGCAGGGGGTGCGGGTGGGGGGAGAGCCCAGGACTGGGGCAGCAGGGGGGGGTGCAGGTGGGGGCCAGAGCTGGGGCAGCAGGGGGTGTGGGTGGGGGAGAGTCCAGGGCTGGGGCAACACAGGGGTGCAGGGGGAGCCCAGGGCTGGGGTGGAGGGCGGCAAAAAACCTAGAGCTGGCTCTGTCCCTACCATTTACAGCAAGCTGCAGCATGAGGTTTCAGTTCCACACTCCTTCCCCCTCCCTCTCCTGTTAATTGCGGCCGAGGGAATGCTGGGAAATGTAGTTCTTTCCCTGCTCCAGGGCTGGCTCTATAGGCAGGGAGCTAATCAAGGAACTACAGCTCCCAGGGCTCCCTGTTGGTTCTCAGCTCTCATGCTGGATTCTTGTGCCCCTGCAAATTTGCTGCCCCAAGCGCCTGCTTGCTTTGCTGGTGCCTAGAGCCATTCTGGCTCCACGTGTTTGCAAAACACACTGCCCGGTGGGTCGGTTTGTGTGTTACACAGGGCTGCAGACAGAGGGAGGGGGAGCAGGGGAGGGCTCTGGCTGCTGGAGGCCAATGGGAGCGGGTCAATTGGCCAAGCCGCCCAATCAGCAGCCGCACTCTGCATGGAAGGGAGGGAGGGAGGCGAGGGAGAAAAAAACCCGGGACATTGTAACCTTGTTACCAATTCCTCCCGGACGGCTATTTAGAGACGCAAAAGCCGGATATGTCCGGGAAATACGGACGGATGGTAACCATAACATCGTCAGCTGACTAAAAACAACACATTAGCTTGGAGGGACAGAGACTGGCCTACTGCACTACCAGGGAACCACAGGAAGCTGCAAGTATGTAGGATTGTAGTCACTAGAGATGGAAAAGACTGCTAAGGAAACATTCCTCAAGTCCATCCCTCTTCAGGGACACCTTAAGACAGATCAGACACCAAACTGATACTTCATAAAATCATAGTCAAAATGGAGGGCTATACAACACAGAGCTCATTGCAGACTTTCCAAGGAGGCTCAGTTTTAATATCCTATTAGACAGCTCTTTTAATTAGGGCTAAATTAGGTGTATACGCTTGTTGCTCATGGTCTAATTCAAAAACACAATTTCTGTGCACTTGTTCCAGCTACATTTTTTAAGAAGTATGTCAATTCAATTTTGTGTAACTATAACTATTTATACAGAGCATGACACTTAGAATAAGAGGCAAGTCCTAGACTGATATCAAGACTGATTAATACCTTTGGGAAATGGAGAGGAGAAAACACCCTCCCACTCATACCACTTTCCCTTAATTAAACCATGCACCTTGCATGTTTTTTGTTTTGTTTTTTTTAAAGAAAACATTAAGGATGCATATGTTTGGGATTGAGTGAGCTCCCCTAAGGCTTTGTGACAATGCTTGGGCTGACAGACTCTTTAAGTGTTAGGAAATCTCCGGCCACTTTGATGTACCTGCTGAAGTATTTTATAGTTAGTCTGCATGCTCCCAAGGTTACTGATTTACCTGAAAAAACAAAAACAAAAAACATTCCTCATCTTTCAAATCCATCCCCGAATAACAAAGAAGAAAGAACTAAGCAGCAACATTTCTCATTTCAGTCTATTTATATGACTAGCAAGAGAGGAGACTTGGAGAAATATATTGTGCTATAGATTGTTACAGTCCCATATGAATCCTGAGACCCAATAAAACTGCAAAAGGATCTGAAAGCAGAAGCGAGATTTATGCCCATGTTTGGCTTCCTAATAACTGACTCGTTATAAAAGTTATTCAAATTGTGATGGAGATTTCATTCCATTGTGCTATCTTCCCACATGTGGTTTATTCCTTACATAGTGATATACTAATGTAGACTCTCTGTTAAAACAATAAAGGCAGCAACACATTATAGCAAACTACTCCAGTCACATAGATTAAATAGAGATATAACCATAAACTACTGAAAAAAAATATGATATTGCTCCGTCAAATGATGGCACTTAGTATAAAAAAGCCCAATATTTACCCACAGTTACCACACCATGGTAGCTCTATTTCCTGTTCTAAGTATCTTATTGTTGTTAATAATTATCATTAGTTTTCAAATACCAAAGACACACTATGTGCCTCATAAAACAAGTAAAGACATGTTCCCTACCTTGAAGAGCATACAGACTATACCAAACAGGACACAGAAATCTAATGTCAAACAGAGAAGGGGGAAGAAGGGAGATGATGAAAGACGCAGGTGACAAGAAGGTCACGAGGTTACCCTAGGGGTCCTGTTGCACAGAGCACCTTGCAGAATCAGGGATGAAGGCATATACTCATCTTGCTGGTTAAGTCCCTTTTTTGGCTGGTGTTCCCTTCCTTTGTTTTTCATTTAGTTGAATATCTATTTCCCCCCCTGACTTCAGGTCAGCTTCATGGCAGAAGCGAGTTTTTAGGAGAGATTTCAATGTGGTGAGGGACATGTCTAGTGGACAAGTTCAGCATAGGCATTCCAGGCATAAGGGACAGCATGGAGGAAAGCATGCAGACTTTAGTGAGAGATGATGAAAAAGATACTGAAGATGATGTGGGAGAGGGGGAAACAGCAGAAGAGACCAGGTTTGAGATTGAGGCAGAAGATCAGTGATATAGAAGCATGAAAGCAAGGACAAAGTTTGAATTTGATGTAGAGCACAATAGGATGCTTGGGGACCATCGTGAAGTGGGGGTGACCTGGATTAAAAGGTCAGCAGTGGCATTATGGATAGACTGGTGGGAGGTGAGGTGAGTAGTAGTTAAAATGTGAAAAGTTTAGGATTTGGATAAGTGATTTGGCCATTAGGACAGGAGGAAAGGAAGGATATTAGAAATATGATAAAGTAAAAAATGAAAAAAGTTATAGGGAAATACTACAGAATCTCCTAGAACACTGTAGTAATGGGGTAACTATCAACTTGTTAATTATGTCCAGTGTAAGTAGTTTGTCAGTGCAATTCCCCCAATCCCTGCATGATCCTCAACTAAATTGTTTTTCAGTTCATAAGACAATAAGTACTGCAGAATGTAATATGGTCATTGATAAATAGTGAACAAATTAACAGGAGAGTCCACAGCAGCCATTCAAAGGGGCGTGCATGCACAAATCAGGGAGCAGAAGAGGTCTCTAAAACATACTGTGTGTACAAGACAGACGGCTGGTTACAGACTGAAATGTTCCTTCTTTTACCAGACTAAGAATTCCCCCTTTTTTTTCCCCCTCTGTGGAAAGACAACCTACAAACTCTGAGGCACTCTGAAAAGCTTTCGTCTAGACTAATTCATCTGAGGCTATCTTCAAAAGGCTTTCCATGACAGAGTGAAATTTCTCATCAATCTTTTTCACTTCTACATTACAAATCTGAGAAATACAAACCACTTTTTTTTTTTTTTTTTTTAAAGCTGCTCTTTTATAATCAAACTGAAAAGCTGTACAGGAGTTGTTCCTGTTTCTTAGGTATGCCACAATACCATCTCTCTTTTAGAACGTAAGCTAATGATGCATATGGCCAGGACAGCTACAATAATCAGCAGGTGGTTTATCTGTTGGCATAATTATATATGTTATAAAAAGCATTTACTAATGCTTATAACTAAGAACATTGAGTCAGTGGAAAGATGGTCACAGACTTCAGTGGCTTTTGGATTAAGTCCTAAGAGCAAGATTTTCAAGGGTTCAGCACCCACAACTGAGGCCAGATTTAGCAAAGACCACAGTCTCCATTTAGGCACCTAAATGAAAGGGCCAGATTTTCAGACGTGCTTAGCACCCAGTAGTTTTCATTATGTCACTTATGTCCAGATGTTCAAAATAGCACAGCAGCCAACATGCCTAAAAAGGAAATGAACCCCTTTGAAAACCTGCTCCAAAAACTGAGCACTGAACTCTTGAAAATTTGACCCTAAAAGACTGGAAACATTCCCCCTCCCCATTTATACATTATGCTCTTGTGAATAAATACACTGCTTATTGCTTTTGCATTTAAGACAGAATGTTTTAGTGGTTTAGAGTGAGGGAGTAGGCAGTAATTTGGGGTCAAGGAGATGGTAGGCTATGCCCAGTGAATCTGCAACTGTGGGATTCCAAACACTAAAACCTCACTTCTAGGGGCAACACACATTATGATAATGGTAGGCTCAGCGGTGTTGGTGCTCCACAATTTGGTGGAGAGGTTTCTTTGCCTCCAACCCCAACACTGTTGCTC
This sequence comes from Emys orbicularis, assembly GCF_028017835.1. Lineage (NCBI taxonomy): Eukaryota > Metazoa > Chordata > Testudines > Emydidae > Emys > Emys orbicularis. Next base: position 94,401,166 of record NC_088691.1, on the reverse strand, counting down.
TGTACAGAGGCCATAACTCAGGCATTGAGACACAGGTTTAATTATAAGCCTTTACTGTACATAAAGCACTGTAGGCTACTGGCCAGTTCCCCAGCCTAGGAAGGATTAACAAAACACCCAGAGTCTATTAAGGCCCTTTCCTCAGGGCACCATTTGTTGGATGCACCAACAACCTTTAGCTAACCACAGAATAAGCAAGTTCAGCAGAAATCCAACATATAGACCTAGACTCTTACCCTGAACAAGGGTCCTCCAAAGGGGCCTCTCTCTTTTCCACAGCTTCCCACTCTACCAACTACTTGCCACAGACACACCCTGCTCCACTGCCTACAATGGGAGCCAACACTTTTCCTGCCAGAGCTTCCCTGTTCCTGGCAGCTCTCACCCCCCCATAGAGTTTTTTCCTTGTTTTTATAATCACCTGACCCCTTCCCAGCTGGATCAGATAATCCCCTTCACCAGGCCCAAACACCTGCTCTTAAAGGGGCCCTGCCTCAAAACAGGACTGGCTGTGCATTAAAGGGGCACTTTGAGATCCTTGAATGAAATACTAGGTAAATGCACATTATTATTTATAATAGAAGAGGGTACAAGGCAGATTAAAAATACATTTGGATATCATTTAAATGTTGTCACAAATGGACAATAACCATAATGTTTGAAGCTGTAATGCTGACACTCAATATGTCTTGAAGCATTCGCATGCCTAGGATCTCAAACTATGGCCCATGGGCTAATGATGGTCTATACAGAATTGGGGGTCATATGGGCCTTGATTTAGGAAAGCACTTAGATTGTGGAATAGTGTCCCAAGTAAACTGGTGGAAGCCCCCTTCACTTAGGACACTTAAAGCAGAATCCAATCTCTCTCTCTCTCTCCAATAAATGATCTAGATTTTTATCTCAAAATGTCTAGGATATTGGGTAACCCAGTCATCCTAAAATCTAACAGTTTCCCAAGAGTTATCATAATGGATCCCAGAATCTTACCCATGACATTTTATTTCCATTCCATGATTTTATAGGGAAAAACCTAAGTTAATTGGGATATATTACATACAAATGAGTAAGAGGTGGCAGTGTGTCTCTAAATTAATGCAAACAAAAATATAAAGTAGTAACTATAAAGCTCCAATCAACATAACGATATAAATGTGTTGGAACAAATATTGTATTCAACTTCTGTGATAAGGAAAGACCAGCAGAGCTCTGATATTAAATGGAAATAACCAAAAGACTCTTCTCTCAAAACACAAGATTCTCTCATTTTGAGGCTTACTGTTATAAGACTGTGTAGCCTGACTTTAGAAAGAGCCAGGAGGTAAAAAATTTAAAAAGTATCAAAGCTAGTGATGACCCTAAGTCACTTCTGAAAATGTTTTAGGCTATAAGTAAATTTTTCAAAAGCATTTAATGGTTTGAGGATACAAGTGGGCACCAGGAATTCCTTAGTTCTAATCTCAGCTCTGGTACTCTCTCATGTCTTTGGGCTGAATTTCCTCCTCTGTAAAACAAGGATAATAGTAATTACCTACCTCACAGGAGCAGTATGAGAATCAATCAACAAAAGCCTGATCCAAATTACACTGACTTCGGTTAATCATGGGACCAAAGCTCAGCAAAAATGCTCCCCACATGACCTGCCAAAGTAGCAACATTTCTAGTTCTGCATCATTTTGAAAGCTAGGGATATTGGAAAAAATAATACTTTGTATTTCCATTCCTGAGGTTTCTATTAAGTTTTCACTTACAATGTCATAATTTAATCCTCTTTAAAATCTGACTAGGACTATAGTGTGAGAAGGAAAGTTTATTAAAAGTCAGGTACAGGGAAGTTTGATGGATGACGTTAAGCAGAAATGCTTAACTATTTCTTGGGCAGAAGAGGTGGTGGAAAACTACCTTAGTCTGCGCTGCTCAGCACCTATGCTCTGTTCTATTGCATGGAAAATATTGGCAGCTATTACAGTCCTGGCAGGAGTTCTGCATTAAAAAAGTCTGCAAGATTGGGCACTCAAACGTTAAAAACAATACTAACTTTACATTATATAGCTTTTATTATAAGCAGGGCTGGTATAACTGCCTATTATTTAGGTAGCCTGACATTTCTCATTATAAGACCACGTTTTCAGTTGCTTGCATGTTTGCCAAACTTTAACCATCCAGGCTGAAATTTTCCATGCTGGTGTCTGTCCCAGGTTGAATCATTTTGGAAAAATTCAGCCAAAATGATTCAGCAATTTCCAAGAACAAGGCTAGGGGAAAATATGTTGTTTTGTTCATGTTAAAAAAAATCTGGGGACCTTTTCTTTGAACACCTCCAGGACGACCACACTTTCGAGAAGGGATTTGAAATTTAGGAGGGTGGCCTTTGTGTCAGGGATGTACCTTTTGCCATCTCCGTGAAAATCCACCCAAATTTGGCCAAGTTATAAGAATTTTAAAAGTCACAGTTCACACATGCTCACTAGAGATTTCTTTGATTGTAGCAGTTAAAATCTCTGAATATTCCATCCTCACTGATCATGCTCAAGCCTCTCGCAGTTCCTATATCTGACCAGACTCTGTGTCTGTCACCCCCACAAAGCAACTAAGTTCCACCTCGGGGCTACACAGGAGAAGCCGGACTTTCCCTGTAACGGCAACTCTTGGCTGGAGTAGGAGCTGTCTCTGGAATTGAGAGCAAAGAGCCCACCTCTTCCGGGCTCTCAATGACTCCCTTCCACCACCCATTCAGCCTGGAGGATGAAATCATCTGATTTGAATGCAGTGGAGACAGAAGCTGGAGCAGGGTAAGTGAAAGAAGTAGATTAGGACAAGGAATCTAGTGAGACTGGGACTGGAAAGGGAAGGAGAGAGAGAAACTTAAACAGTGACTGTCTGGACAAGGAGACTGGGCCTGGGAGCCCCAGGGCGGGGAGGTTATACTGGGAATTGGAGCCAAGAAGGAGAGACAGGGAGCTGAATGACAAACAGGAAGATGACTGGGAGCCATTTGTTTGTGGGCAGAACACTGAGATTGGATGCAACTTTATTCGGCCCCATGTGCATATGCATTATGGTACAGTCTTTAGTTACTTATTCCACAGATTCCCTACCTCATTCAGTGCACTGAAGGGACACTGCTCACTTCATACACAACTATTCAATATTTTGGTTTTTTTCCTCATTGTTCAGTTTCAGGCCCCATGCTTTATTTACTGCTGTAGGGGAGAGACCTCAATATCGATGTAAACTTCATATTAATACAATTATTGTAATTTTTTATTCAGTTGTTACAAACTTGTTTGCGCCTTTATTGGATGTTAAGATATAGCTACATGTATGTTATAGCCAGTATGCTTAAAATATAACCATGCTCTTGCCAGTTAAGTAACAAAATGTTAAACCTAATCAAATAAATTCCAGAAGGCTTCTGCTTTTATCTTCCAAGGACAAGAAAACATCAAGATGACGAACCGTGTAGAACATTCACGTTTTTAGCAAAAGGTCTGACTCTGAAAGGAATGCAGGGTGTGTGATCGGAGCAATAAAACTAGGTAAAGTAGGTGTACCAACCCTCACCGTCGTGCATGAAATCCTGCTTGTGTTTTAAACTTTAAAGGAAAACGTGTAGTTGGAAATGTTTTAAATTTAGTTTATTTCTTAAATGTTGAAATGGCAAAAACATTTGTGAAATTCATACTTGCAAATATATTAGCTAAATGCAATGCTCCTAATATAGCTAAGTAAATGGTAATATACTTTATACACCAATACGGAATCTAATGTTCTTGCTAAATTAGTGTAAGAAGCCATTTAATGATAGAATATTTACATTAATGGAGAATTAATTAATTACTGGCAGTGTGCAAACAAACCCTCACCCAGCTCGGAAAGCCAAGAAAAATCACAGTTCCAAAAACTGTCACGTACAGTCAACAACTTAAGCTAAAGACTTTCTAAAAGTTATTGAATTTTAAAAGACTGTTTTGAGAACTAAACTATTTATATAAAAAACAGGAGTATTTGGACCTTTTGAAAAGAGAATTTCATTTCCTGTCAAATTCTAATAAAATGTAAATAATATGGAGTGAATAAAAAAAGAAATATTATGAGCTTTGAAAGTTATCTGATGCTTCCCTGCCACAGGAAGCACAAAAGCAATTAAAGAAATACTGCATATTAATTAATAAACGCCACATTCATAAGATAAAAAGGCTCCCAAGGACTACCCAAGAAGGTGTGGAGCCACTGAATGAGTGACAGCAACCAACTTGAATCTAAAAGCTTGTAAGATGTGTTTTACTATAATTTCATGGAAATAGAAAGATATAAGAGACTCTGGAGTGAGCACCCACTGCCCTATACACCCTGCTAAAGCAGCAAGCACTCCACAACTTAATCCTGTCCATTTCTACAAGCAAGCTGCCACTGACAGATAAGACAAACACAAAGAGACTTTGGGGGAAAAAATCATCAGAAGGGGAATGCAGCAATTGCTGACCGAAAAAAGGGGAAAACGCAAGCTTCACCATCTGGGCTGTCACCACTCCCACCATATCTTGAGATTCTGAGTTCTACCAGTGGGCCTTTGTCATCCTGATCCGGAGAGATGTTCTGCCCAAACCATGCCAAAGGGAGCAACCCAGATGACATTGCCATCTCCATCTGCTCCACCTAAATCCCACACACCCTCTGGGATGTGAGACTGTCTCCTGCCTCCCAGTCTCCCATATGTCCTTTTCTTTCCAGATGTTATTTGTTCTCTTTCCTATCTCTCTCTTTTCCCCTTCTGTCGAATAAAAGTCTGGCATAGCTGGCAAAGACTGTATATTCTGCAACCCTGCTGAGAGCCTGTGACCAGAGAGGCAGATAAAAGCAATGCCCTAAACAACCCGATGCTGGTTTGCTAGATTTTGGAGTGGCTAATAAGACGATGTGCCATACCTGTGTTTTTCCAGCAGTAAGATTGCAAGTGAGAGACAGCACCAGAGACAGAAGCTGGATTTCCTATCTTTGCCATTCTTCTCTCTCATGGCTTGTGTGTCTTTTGTCTTGTTTTGTCTTTTCGGAAATGGAATCGGCAGCTCCATCCCATCCCAGCTAACCTCTTCTCTCTTTCTCCAAAATGAAACCTATTACTAATCTTGGCAGAATTCTATTCGTACGTTTTTATCATTTCAAAGGATATAGATGTTTATTTTAAGCTTTTTTTTATTTTTATCCATTTACATTTTCACAGTTACGGGAAACTATTGGGGAGTCGGACAATAGTTTTTTAATGACAGTAGACATTAAAATGAAAGAAATTAAAGCTTGAATTGGGAAAAACTGTCAACATCATATGTCAAAAATACACAAAGTAAATACCCTTAAAATCAAACTCTAATAAGTTCTCAGTCAGCATTTTTCTTACGTTGCATATTGGTAAATTTCAAATATCAGTGGAAATACTTTTTGTCGGTTTGTGTGTGCAGTGAAATCAACATTTACAGATACAAATCCATTCCTTCCAAGCCTAGTTATTACCATCTAAGACAGCTATTCTCAGACTCTGGGTCGGGATTCCAAAGTGGGTTGTGACCCTGTTTTAATGGACTGGCTTAGACTTGCTGGGCCTGGGGCCAAATCCATAGCCCAAGCCCAACTGCCCTTGGCTGAAGCTATAGCCCGAGGGCTTCAGCCATGGGTGGCGGGGCTCAGGTTGCAGGCCCCCTGTTGGAGCTGAAGCCCTTGGGCTTTGTCTTTGCCTCCTCCCCCCCAGCCCGGGGTGGTAGGGCTCAGGCTTTGGCTTTGGCCCCCCTTACCTGGGGCAGCAGGGTTCAAGTGGGCTCAGGCTTCGGCCCTCCCTCTGGGGTTGCAGTGCAATGACATTTGAGAACCCCTGATCTAAGAGACTGTCAAACAAGAGGCAGAGGGGTCTTGGATCTGTAAAAAGCAACGAAGATTCCTGTGGCACCTTATAGACTAACAGATGTATTGGAGCATAAGCTTTTGTGGGTGAATACCCACTTTGTCAGATGCATGTAATGGAAATTTCCAGAGGCAGGTATAAATATGTAGGCAAGAATCAGTCTGGAGATAACGAGGTTAGTTCATTTTAAGGTGGCCATCCCATAGCAAAAAAACTTCAGGACCAGACTTCAAAGAGAAACTGCTGAGCTTCAGTTCATTTGCAAATTTGACACTATCAGCTCAGGATTAAACAAAGACTGTGAATGGCTAGCCAACTACAAAAGCAGTTTCTCCTCCCTTGGTGTTCACACCTTAATTGCTAGAAGAGGGCCTCACCCTCCCTGATTGAACTAACCTTGTTATCTCCAGACTGATTCTTGCCTACATATTTATACCTGCCTCTGGAAATTTCCATTACATGCGTCTGACGAAGTGGGTATTCACCCACGAAAGCTTATGCTCCAATACATCTGTTAGTCTATAAGGTGCCACAGGACTCTTTGTTGCTTCAAACAAGAGGGTTTTTCCTTCCTAAGACTCTACAGGTAAAGGGAAAGCAAACAAATACCATTACAATAAACGTCTTATTTAATACTTTGCATTTCAAATACTTTAACTTTCTTTCTTTTCTGTATTTTTAATGAAAAAGGTTAAAAGATTTTTAATGGTGTGTTTTCCATAGTACTAAGCAGGCTGAGGTCTCTGTATACCAAACTTTGTTTAAAACTGTTTTGATGTAGGACAGTTTCAGGGTCAGATTAACACCTTTGACTCTTTGGGCTCATTTTATTCCATCTGAATTAATATAACCATTAATACCACAAGTCAATAGATCTGGACTATTTCAGACCAAGGAGGGGGAATGAATGCAAAGCTAAGGGCCTTTCAGGGGGGAACCTCCTCCTATCAATTCCCACTCTTTTAATCCAGTGGGGACCCAGATTGAGTGTCTGCAGTAAATGTAGTTGAGCTATGTCTCTCAGATAGCCATAGCCTAAGGCATGTTGGACTTTATATATGTCAAAACCTAATGCAAATTTAAACATATGGTATCCTATGCAATTAGCTAAGAAATGAAATCACTAAAACCGCCTCTGTAACAGATGCTGAAAAATACAGTTCCTGAGCTAGCTTCTCAACATGGATATGAAAGTCAGTGTTCTGATGGGATATATATGTCCAGAAGAGAAAGTTGCTATTTAAAATTACTGCACAGTAGTGATGTTCCACAGAAAGATTCTGACTACAAACATTGCAAATATAGTACATGCTAATGAAGAGAAACACACAATTATGCAAGACACTGTATATTTTAAGCTCTGTTTAAGAGTAATTCACACAATTCCAGCAGATCCCCCCAAAAGTAGGTGAGGATATGGAAATTGCTTGTTAACAGCTTCTTGATTACAAGCGTGTTCAGCTTATAAAGCATTGCTAAGAGCTTCTAAAGAGCCTTACTTAAGCACTGTCATTAAAAATATGTTGTCACTGTCTGAATGATTTATAATCAGTGCTGCAAGTCTGTATATAAATATATTAAAGGGATAAGTTCTTCATGTTTTTATAACCTGACTGTCAGTGTTGTTAGACATCTCAAGCATAATGTATCCCTGGAGACCTAGGTTCAAGCTTTACTTTGGTTACATGTAATGCCTGTAGTGATTTCAGTCTAGTCCATGCATAAACCACAATTGTCTTTCAAGTTCTTCAAGTCTGTGTCCAGGGAATGACCATTGCCTGGGATAACAGAGTGCTGGATCATAGCTGTGAGAAACATGATAGTGTGTCTTTGGGCAATACTATCCTTACTATCTTTCAAAAGCTCCAAAAAGGCTCACTAGTATTCTGTTTTCACAAATACATACATATATACACACACACACACACACACACGAATTCTGTTTTCTCAAATACACACAAACACACACACACACACAAAGTCAACAACAATGGCATAATGATTGCTGAAAATGGGATGGCGGGAATACATGACAAGTGAAAAGTGCATTTTAGGGGGAAAGGGCTTTTATTTTTATTGTTATAACATTCTCAGAAGACTTGCTACTTTTCTGTGTTCCACATCAATGATCCAATTCAAACTGTGAGCTAGTAAACTTGAAAGAGTTTTACTGAAATCTGGCATACTTCTGTAGTCTACATCATAAGTTTTCTTCATTCTGTACAGAGCTCCATATATACTTTGCATTACAACAAGAACAAGTTAATGAACAGCTTTAATTTAATCCATAGCTATCTCACACATCCATGAGAGATTTACTCATCACTCAGATAAAGACTGTACAAGCAACAAATACAAATATATTAATTGTACCATGTTTAGTAGGTGTGACAGTCTAGGTACATAAGAGGGATTTCCAATTAATGGAAACACATATGTATGTCTTTTTGTACATCTTATGCTAAATATTGTGTAGAAAAACATATTTCTGCTAATTAATGCCTCTTCAATGAATGTAAACAGCATCTGAAAACAAACCATCTCATAACATGGTTAATAGTTTTATCAACCAATATTTTACTGTGTAGAAAGATTATCCCTAAACTTGAATTGAACTATTGGACAGAGAATCCCTGGTAGAATCAATATAATTGAATTCCCAATTAAGTTTAAGAATATATGGAATGTATTGTCATGACTTTGATTTTTGGGTTTTTTTATCCCCTCAAAATACTTTAGCAAAATGAAAGCATAGAAACTGAACTGTGACTAGGAAAAGTCTTTTTAAAATAAATTGAGCAAAAAAATTATTTGTTCATTTTTGCATTTCTCACACATTCCTGAGATGTGCACATGTTCATGTCCTTTGTTTTGTCTTTTTAATCTAATTTTGGAATGTCTGAACTATTAGATGAATCATCAGGTGTTAAAATGGAATAATTAAGGGAAAACCCACAAATGTTGATAATCTTCATAAAATGCAATATCAAGCAAAAATTATCGTAGCTCCAAATCTGCTGCTGCAATCACCACGAACAATGAGCATTTATTTTATTTTCTCTGGAAATATTGCTACTGGAATAGCTGATGTTCTTAAAATAAGACAGGCAACCAGTAGCCTGACTAATGGTTTAATATCAACAAGGTTTTGTCCAGTTTCTTTCCAATGCTGCAAACATGTGAAGAACCTACACATCCAGCATCCAGTTGGGGTAAGAAAAATCAAATAAACCCTATTCATTGTTACACACTAGCAACACAGTCGTCTACAAGAGATCAGAATTTGAAAGACTGTCAAGGTCTGAAGGTAGCTCTACATATTGGCAACGGGGACCCAGTTCTATTCTCAGACTCAAGGTTACAATCACCAGGGGAGTTGAGACCCTCTACCTGAGGTTAGAATTGGGCCTGGTGTCTTTCAACAGTGGGCCAACTCTGGCTAAATGACATCTGCCACACACGTTATTAGGAATCATACACTTTCCCACAATGTGAGGAGTGTGTGTGGGAGGGAGAAAAATTATACATACAATTAATCTACAAAGTATTTTTAATAGACACTGAGTCGTTCTTTGACAACTAGAATAGCATCATAGGACAAAAGTGCCTGTTGTATTTTGGTTTCAGAGTAGCAGCCGTGTTAGTCTGTATCCGCAAAAAGAACAGGAGTACTTGTGGCACCTTAGAGACTAACAAATTTATTAGAGCATAAGCTTTCGTGGGCTACAACCCACTTCTTCGGATATGCATCCGAAGAAGTGGGTTGTAGCCCACGAAAGCTTATGCTCTAATAAATTTGTTAGTCTCTAAGGTGCCACAAGTACTCCTGTTCTTTTTGTTGTATTTTGGGACATTAACCTGCATATTTATGTGCTCGGATTTTTTTATTTTTTTTTTGCTTACTTTCTCTTCACTGAAGCAAAAGGCTCTAGACTATCTTTCTTGTCCTTCCCCAGCAAACACAACCTCTCAGTTGAAAAGAATTTCTTGCCTGAACTAAATGATAGCTAGATATTTTTAAGATCTAGCTAATTCTTTATTTTCAAAGGCAATTCCTCTGATCTGTTCATTACTAAAGGGTTTGTGAGAAAAATTCCATCACTGCAAGCCAGGCTGTAATCGGATATATCGTAGGAAGGTACTTAGTCCTGTGGACAGTGGCTAATATAACAATATACAGTACTAAAATAAAACACTTACAGGGACTCCATAAGTCTACTTTATTTTGCCTTCACGCTATTATTTTGTCTTCTTTTTTTCACTGCTGTGGCCACATGGCCCTCGAATGTGCTGCTAATGATCTGCACTTCATGGGATATGTCTTGCTTTTTTAAGTCCTGTGGAGAAATGTCTATATTTGTGATGGACGTTTTGATATCAAAATTTTAACCTGGTGAATGTTATTGACCCCTTTTGATTGTGAAAGGGATGGCTTCAGAATAAAACGAAACTACAGCTCAGTGGGAAACCATACAATCTATATCTTGGTAGCTTATTAGACACAGTGCTGAAGCGTTGATGGTTAGATTTTTTCCCCCTGAGATCAGTTAAAAAGATTTAATAAACCACCTTACAATGTTCTTCTCTTCCTTCCAGTTGTCTCTGTCACTGTTCTTATAAAGCTGCTTCCAAATACTTCTCTTTGTGACTTATTTCTGATATGGTACAGTAAGCCCCCATCACATTTCTGCATGGAGCTATTCCTCTGTGAATCTCTGGTTATTAACAATAGTGAACGGTGACCCTTAATTTTAACAGGAAAATCAGTCCAATGGAAGGCTTTCAAAGTCCTTCCTCATTCTCCTCCAATACGACTACTTAGCACTGGTGTAGGGCTTCATCCAAAGCTCACTGAAATCAATAGGACACTTTCAATAGTGCGCTGAAAATATTAACTAATAGTCACATCATCACTGTGACGTAGGTTAAGTGATGTAGCAAAGGCCACACAGCCAGCCTGTGTCCCTTGATGTGAGATGAACCGAACATCCACAGCTGAAGTCAATGGTAGTTGAGTAGGGCTGCTCAACACCTCTTGAGGTTTATAGGTCCTTAGTTCACTTAACCATTCTGCCTCATACTATTGAGTTGCCATGATAAGAGGGTACATTAGCTACTCAGTAGAGGAACAAACAACTCAGCTGCAGGCAGTTAGCTGGCAAATGGAAGGGAATTTGTGGTGGATTTAATACCAGTTTAGGGGCCTCCTCTCTCCCATAGACATTAATTGGTCTGGCCTCTACCTAATAAAATATATCACAATGACTAGCTCTGGCTTCCATTTCCCAAACTCTTAAAAATTAAATTGAGATTATATTAGTCACTGATAGGGTAAAAAAATCAGCAGGGGCACAGCTGCGAACTTCTCACATCCAAAGGTCATCCCTACTAATGACCAATCCTCCAGAAATACACCAAACCAACTGTGCAATGCTGCATACATGCAGAAGTATTTCTTCCTGACTCCTGCAATGATCATTGTATGCCCTGACTCATAACATTTAACTACCATCACAGGTATAACTACCAATGTTAGTCATAACATTATTTAAGTAGTCACTGTTTTAAAATCAACCTTGGTATTTTAATATCACATAATGAGCTATCTCACACTATTTCAGGTGGCAAAGTAACAAAAAAAAATTAAAATAAAACACCACCCAAAGAGCCAGTATATTTTAAATCATAGAATACACTCATGGGCCAAATTTGTCCCTGATGGAACTCTGTGTTTGGTACAATATTTTCAAAGTTGATGATCTCCCCCAGCAATAGCAGAAGATAAGGTTTCTGACTGATCCTTCTAGATCCAACAACAGTTTTTGATATGGCTGATCATGAGATTTTGTTGACCCACAGACCCAACGAGGGTAAAAGGAATAGCTTTTGCGTGACTCTGTTCATATCTGGGAGGATTCAGAGGATAGTTGTGGGCATTTCTTCCTCTTTGCTGACGGGTCTCTCTCGGAGAGTACTACCGATTTCCCATAAAGACCTCCCTGAGGAGGTTCTATACTGTTTCCCCTCCTGTTCAATGTGTACATAAAGTTGCTGAAATGATTAATGAGGAAACATGGCTATGATGTATTTTGTATGCTGATAACCTCAAGGTCTACATTTCCATCACAGCTGATCTGACTGGAGTAGTGGAATGAGAAACCCACTCCCTGCATGAATTTGAAGCTTGCATGAGGACTAGCTGGCACAAATTAATCCAGACAAGACTGACATGTTGATGGGACGGGAGAAGCAGATGGGACAGATATCAGCACCCTTACTGAGGATATTTGAGCACCAATTGTTATGTAAGTATGCAAATTAAGTGCGTTTTTAAATCCCAATCTGCTTCTTAATCTACCAGTTGTGGCCAAAAATACTGTTTTAATCTGCTGTTGTTAAGCAGAATGAAATCATTTCTGTATGTGAGGCTGCACCTTCAACCACACAGAAACTGAAGCTAGTGGAGAATGTACCATCTGCATGCTGAGTGGTATTCCACACCAGATGTACATTGCATCAGTGTTTCTGGATTCTGCAGTGGCTGCCAAAAATTTTCCAGTATTAGTGTTAATCTATAAAAACATAAATTCTGTATCATACTCCACTGCAGAGAAGGAGACTGGCCTGGTCATTAAGGTACTAGCTTCAGACTCAGGAGAGCTGGGTTCAGTTCCTGGCTCTTATACAAATCTTCTGGGTGACTTTGAACAAGTCACTGCCTGCCTTATCCAAAGCCGACTGAAGTCATTGGAAGGACTCGTTGACTTGAATGGTCTTTGGATCAGAGTCTTAATTTGTACCTCAGCTCCCACCTCACAGGGTGTTGTGAGGATAATCTTGTTAATGCTGGAGAAACTATAGTGATGGAAACTTTTTTTATGATATAGATTCTTATGCACCAGGATTTGATATTTATACGGGGCTCCAGACAGGTCTATTTTTTAAAGGTATAAACGACTATGGAAATACTGTAACTGCTGAGTAAATATCACATGGTAATACAGTAATACAATATAACTGTTATTGCATAAAGTGCAGTTTTCAGTTCTCATATTGCCAATGCAGAAGAGAAGGGAGAATTGATTTAAGATTTTCCAATAGGCCCTATGTTATCATTGCTGACATTAACTTTTAAATAAACCTCTGTCAGAGAACAGCCCCATGTATTTACATTGGCTATTCCTACACTGTAATTAGAATTCAATTACATAGTAGCTTGTAATCTGTGCAATAAAGCAATGCCCAAGGAGCTTTGCAGGCCTTATATTTGAAGGTATCTTTTAATCAGTAAGCAAGTGGTAAAGTTGTCTTGATTTTAGCTGCCTTGGGTTTCTTAATATATTTTATTTCTAATGTTTAGAAGTCTGTGGAATTTTTCTCTTCTGTTTTTGGTTGTTAGGGGAATGCTAATTGGCTTAGTAAAGAAGAATTTACCAATACAGGGTTAGATTCTACTTTCATTTACAACAGTCTAAACCAGGGGTGGGCAAACTATGGCCCGGGGGGCTGCATCCAGCCCTTGAGATGTTTTAATCCGGCCCTCGACCTTCCACTGGGGAGCGGGATCCGGGGCTTGCCCTGTGCCAGCACTCCAGCCGGGGAGTGGGGTCGGGGGCTTGCCCCACTCCACATGTGCCATGGCTCCATATGGCTCCCAGAAGCAGTAGCATGTCCCCCCTCCAGCTCCTATGCAGAGGCGCCTGGCCGTACCTACACATAGGAGCTGGAGGGGGGACATGCCGCTCCTTCCAGGAGCTGCTTGAGGTAAGCGCTACCTGGAGCCTGCACTCCTGACCCCCTCCTGCCCTCCAAACCCCTCCATCCCAGCCCGGAGCACCCTCCTGCACACCAAACCCCTCATCCCCAGCCCCACCCCAGAGTTCGCACCCCCAACTTTAGTGCCCCCCTCCCCACATCCCAACCCTCTGCGCCAGCCCAGAGCTCCCTCCTGCACCCTGAACTCCACATTTCTGGCCCCACCCCAGAGCCTGCACCCACAGCTGCAGCCCTCAACGCCCAATTTCATGAGCATTCATGGTCTGCCATACAATTTCCACACCCAGATGAGACTCTTGGGCCAAAAAGTTTGTCCACCGCTGGTCTAAACCCATGGGATTGTAATGACATTGACTTCAGAGGAGTTACTCTGACTCCATACTGGTGTAGCTGAGATCAGAATTTGGTCCCTTGAATTTTGAGCAGTGTTAGAAGAAAGGCTGAATAAATGCCTGTATGCATGTCGACAAGTTTCAGAGGGGTAGCCGTGTTAGTCTGTTTCAGCAAAAACAACGAGAAGTCTTGTGGCACCTTAAAGAAGAACATATTTTATATGGAAAGATTTTAGAATAAAAGTTCCACATGACAAGCTCCTGTTTGCTTATGTCCTATGGCAATGTTTCCCAAACTCGGGACGCCACTTGTGTAGGGAAAGCCCCTGGTGGGCCTGGCCGGTTTGTGTACCTGCCGCATCCGCAGGTTCGGCTGATCACGGCTCCCACTGGCCGCGGTTCGCTGCTCTAGGCCAATGAGAGCTGCGGGAAGCAGCGGCCAGCATGTCCCTCGGTCCGCGCCACTTCCTGCAGCTCCCATTGGCCTGGAGCAGTGAACCACGGCCACTGGGAGCCGCGATCGGCCGGACCTGCGGATGCGGCAGGTAAACAAACCGGCCCGGCCCACCAGGGGCTTTCCCTTCACAAGCGGCGTCCCAAGTTTGGGAAACACTGTCCTATGGGATTTCAGTTTGAGCACAGATTAGCTGTTGTGCTGGAAAAACAGAATGCAAATGAAAGATTTCAAACTAGAGGAGCATTGGAAGGGGGGAACAAGATGAAACATTAACTAAGATTCCCCACATGATCAGTATTCAGAGCTCTGCATTATGCAGGTATTGAGTGACCATCAGGTTAAGCTTTTGTGGTTCAATTGTATTGTATGCCAGGATACTATAAGATGGTGGTTTCAGTACTTAAGCATTAAAAAGGAATATGACCCTTTCTCATTGCCTCATTAGGATCTCATGTGAAGCTCCTGTTATGCAGCAAGTTTTGTTTGGCTTACATTTAAAGAAAAAGGAAGCAAGAAAGCTTAATGCTGTGCTAAGATGTGTACCACTCTGGCTGAAATGATCAAACTCAGAATGAATGAATTCATGTTGGTAAGGAGAATCTCTCTGTCCTCTCCCTTCCCCACTTCTGTGCAGACGGATATTTATGTGAAGGCCCCTCCCTAACCTGCAAATTAGCTCCAGACTATATTAAGATCTCTACAGATATTCAGGCCATGATTCCTGTGACGTTGTGCAGTCTATATGGTTTTATAAAAACATGATAAGTGAATATAACGTAACTGGGATATGCTTCATGCAAAAGGTCTCTTGTAAGGTATCATTATGAGCTTTGTAATCTACTGAGTGTGATCATCCTATTTGTATAAATGTACCACTATTGTATCTAAAACTAGAAATGTAAAATATAACTCTGAGGGCCTATTGTAATTATGTAAAGTGTGGGCCATTAATGATGGTTTGGAATCTTGATGACTCCCATTAACCAGGACCATTGTCTGCAGATGGTTGTGTTTACCTGTTAGTCTTCCTGTATATGTGTGTGCTGGCAAGTGAGTAATGAAGTCTTGCAGTGACATGTGATCATGTCACCTGAACTGGAATCCATCTTTAACCTGGTGCTTTTCCAGTGGGGGGGGGGGGTGGAAACCCAGAGGGACAAAGGGTTCCCGCCTTATGCAAAAGATATATAAAGGGGTGAAACAGAGGAGAGAGGAGGGAGGAGCCATCATGAAGAATCCCCTAGCTATCACCTGAGCTGGAACAAAAGCAAGACAGGGTGCTGGGGTCCTGAGCTGGCAGGGAAAACAGAAGCAGGGGTAGTCTTTGCCCATCGGATGGCAGTTCCCAAGGGGGTTTCTGTGATTCAACCCGTCACAATTCCAATGTGCATTTTTCCTTATTTTCTATTTTAAAAGAAAATTAGTTTAAAATATTAATTAGCTGAGTGAAGTGAGGCCCTGCACTCAACTCAATGGCATTTCTCTGTTTGTGTGTCTTAACTGTCCAAAGTTGGCCTGTAACTTTTGAAGGCTGCATCCAATCAATCAGAAAACATCAGAAAGTGTTCTCAGCATCTATAGACAGAACCCAATTGATTTGGGTGATGAGAAAACACTGATTTCGATTCAGATCACCAAAGAGTATGTAGGGGTGAGTCAGTGACCTCCCAGAGGCCTGTGACAGGAAGCAGAGTCAGACCTCAGGGTTAAGGTTTAAGCTGAGGGTTAGTGGACCCCTCAGCTCACTCCAGCCAGGCCCCACCACTCAACTCTGATCGGCCTCCCCAGCCAGGCCTCTTTTCCTGACTCCAGTGATAGTCCTGCCATCCCTCCCTCACCCCTCCCCACATACACTTTGGTCAGAACTAGGGTGACCAGATGTCCCGATTTTATAGGGTAGGGACAGTCCCGATTTTTGGGGCTTTTTCTTATATAGGCACCCATTACCCACCACCTCCTGTCCCAATTTTTCACACTTGCAATCTGGTCATCCTAGTCAGAACCCTATTGATTTGGCTGAAAATTGGTAAACTGGAAAAGCCTGATTTTACCAAAAATTAAGTGTTTCATCGAAATCAATAAGGTTCTGACCAGAAAAGGGGTGGCAAGTGATCCAGCTGGAAGTACAACTTGACCTATTATTAATTATTATTATTATTGATTGTATTTGTATTACCATCGTGCCTAAGAGCCCCAGTCATGGAGCAGGACCCTGTTGTTCTAGGTGCTATACAAACACAGTACAGAAAGACAGTCCCTGCCCCAGAGAGCTCGCATAAGCAACAAAATGTGCGATCCACTAATACAATATAGTACAATATCTAATACTTAACATTATCCTCTGGCTACTACAAAGTCTATGGCTATTCCACCACCCCAGGCAGTAGCTAGTCTACTCCCCGTTCCTCACTTCTCTGTGCCTCATTTTACCCATCTTTAAAAGAAGGATAATGATACTTACACATATTTGTGGGCTCTGTAGATGAAAAGTGCAAAATCAGTGCTCAGTAGTGCTATGGAAAATGTTAAAATTCCTCTGGTGGATCTAAGATTCTTTTCCCATGATAAATGAGTTTATTTTTTAGTCCATCACTTTCTTTTCCATTCGAGTAGCAAAGCTATAAAATAAATCCCAATTCTCCTTTCTCTCCCTTTAAGCAAATGTGTTTTTATCATAAGCATCATGTATTCTACTGGGGCTTTGGACTCAAGAGATATGTCTGTTTAAATTACTCTCATCATTTTAATAGTGTCATCTGTCTTCTATTCAGTATTATATTTATCTCTTTTTAAAATTACATCATATTAGTTAATAACTGTAACTTTTAGTATCTGAAGTTGTAAGAACTTTTTTAAAACATCAAAGTAAGACTATCAACCACTTGAGATCAGAATACTGCTCTAGTGGTATTGTTGCCTCCAGCAAGCAGGCATCTGGCATCTACCAGACAAATAGAAACATGAAGTCCTGTCATAGAGGTTTCAAACCACAAGTCCTGTGACTGTAGGGACTGAAATAACACCTCACAGCAATCAACATGATGTTAATAAAATACTGGGCAGTCAGCTCACATTGCACTGAGCGTTGCTGTCATTTTAAATAAAAGCTAGTGATCTAATACCTGCATAAATTATATTTGGTATGTTTCATGATCTTGTGAAGAGCTTAGGTCTCCATGCTTTACAAGCTGGTTAATATTGGTATTACAAGCATGCAAAATTCTAGTCTGTCATTGTCAGGTTTATCCTGGGGTGCTGCTGATCTGCCCAGAGTGTAGTTCAAAAGTGTGCGTGTAAAGGTGGTTTAAAACTCACCTTTGTACTCACCCAGGTCTGGTGCTGCCTCTACGTGTGGCTTAGTCTACTCTGCCAGGTTAGAGCAGCATAAGCGACCAAAAAGCTGAAACCACAGCAGAAGATTTGAACAAAATGCCTGGGCTTTCTGGGTATGTCTACACTACGAGAGTAGTTCGATTTTACTTAAATCGAATATGTGGAATCGATATTACAAAATCGAACGTGTGTGTCCACACTAAGGACAGTAATTCGACTTTATGAGTCCACACCAACGGGGAAAGCGTTGACATTGGAAGCGGTGCACTGTGGGCAGCTATCGCACAGTTCCCGCAGTCCCCGCTGCCCATTGGAATTCTGGGTCGAGCCGCCAATGCCTTCTGGATAAAAAAATGTGTTGAGGGTGCTTTGGGGTAACTGTCGTCATCCGCCCGTCACTACCGCCCTCCCTCCCTGAAAGCGCCGGCGGGAAATCAGTTCGCGCACTTTTCTGGTCAGTGACAGCGCGGACGCCACAGCACTGTGAGCATGGAGCCCGCTGCGACCATCGCTGCAGTTATGGCCGTTGTCAACACCTCGCAGCTTATCATCCACCTTTCCCAGAGGCAGATGCAGAGAAATCAGGCGAGGAGGCTACGGCACCGCGGTGAGGACCTGAAGTCTGAGAGTGGCACAGACCTGTCAGAAAGCACGGGACCCAGCGCCGAGGACATCACGGTGGCAATGGGTCATGTTGATGTTGTGAAACGGCAATTCTGGGCCCGCGAAACAAGCACGGACTGGTGGGACCGCATAGTGCTGCAGGTCTGGGATGAATCACAGTGGCTGCGAAACTTTCGCATGCGGAAGGGGACTTTCATGGAACTTTGTGAGTTGCTGTCCCCTGCCCTGAAGCGCAATGACACCCGGATGCGAGCAGCCCTGACAGTCCAGAAGCGAGTAGCCATAGCCCTCTGGAAGCTTGCAACGCCAGACAGCTACCGGTCAGTCGCGAACCACTTTGGCGTGGGCAAATCTACCGTGGGGGTTGTTGTGATGCAAGTAGCCAAGGCAATCGTTGAGGTACTGCTCTCAAAGGTAGTGACCCTGGGAAACGCGCAGGTCATCATAGATGGATTCGCCGCGATGGGATTCCCAATCTGCGGTGGGGCTATAGATGGAACTCACATCCCTATCCTGGGACCGGACCACCAGGCCAGCCAGTACATCAACCGAAAGGGCTACTTTTCAATGGTGCTGCAAGCACTGGTGGACCATAGGGGACGTTTTACAAACATCAACGTCGGATGGCCGGGCAAGGTTCATGACGCTCGTGTTTTCAGGAACTCAGGTCTGTTTAGACGGCTGCAGGAAGGTATTTACTTCCCGGACCACAAAATAACTCTTGGGGATGTGGAGATGCCTATAGTCATCCTCGGGGACCCAGCCTACCCACTAATGCCCTGGCTCATGAAGCCCTATACTGGCGCCCTGGACACTGAAAAAGAACTCTTCAACTACCGGCTGAGCAAGTGCAGAATGGTGGTGGAGTGTGCTTTTGGCCGTCTCAAGGGGAGATGGAGAACCTTACTGACTCGCTGTGATCTCAGCGAAACCAATATCCCCATTGTTATTGCAGCTTGCTGTGTGCTCCACAATCTGTGTGAGAGCAAGGGGGAGACCTTTATGGCGGGGTGGGAGGTTGAGGCAAATAGCCTGGCTGCTGATTACGCCCAGCCAGACAGCCGGGCGATTAGAAGAGCCCAGCGGGACGCGCTGTGCATCCGGGAGGCTTTGAAAGCTAGGTTCCTGAGTGAGCAGGGTAACCTGTGACTTTTAAGTTTGTGTACAGAGAAGCTGAACCTGCCCCCGTTTCTTTACCCACTAAATTTTCAGTATCCTCTCCAGTGACATACCCCGTTCCCCCCCTTCCAACACACGTTTAAAAATAAAATCACTTGAATTTTGTTAATGAACACCGTTTTCTTTATTACTGTTTTCGCGGGAAAGTGTTGAACCTGGGACGCAGACTGTGGTGGGGAGCGGGTGTAGTGTAGTGATGCAAATGACGCTTCTAAACTCCAGGAATGACAGGCTCCGCAGTGGTGGTCTGGTGGTTTCAACGGAGCCTGCCACCCCTCCTGTTCGGGACTCTGTGTGTGGGGGGGCTATGTGACTTTGTGGCAGGGGGAGGACGGTTACAGATCCCCTGCTGCGTGGCTCTGTGATCCAGGATAAGGACCGCTGCATAAGATCTCTAACTGCCCTCCCCCGCCACAAAGTCACAGAGCCCCCCCCCCCCACAGAACAATAAAACCACCTCCCAGACTGACCAGGGTAACTAGTGACTGCAATGTGTGTGTGCCCTGCTGCTGAACCTGCCCCCGCCTCTGTACCCTGGTAAAGGTGATTGTCCTGTCCAATTACCAACCCCCTTCCCCCCCTTCAGACAGACTCTCCTCTAAAAGAACATGATGGAAACAGTAATTAACAGAAACGTATTTTTTATTAGCAACTACACATGAAACTGGGGGGTGAAACTTGGACGGGGGCTTGGGTGAGGCGGGAAGGAAAGGACTTGTCAAATTTTGGGGAATGAGAGCCTTCTAGTAGTAGAGCAGTCTGCAGGGGTGGAGTGAGAGTTTTCACGGACTCTGCCGCCCCTCCTTCTTTGGACTTTGGGTGAGGGTGGTATGGGACTTGGTGGCGGGGGAGGGCGGTTAGAGATAGACTGCAGCGGGGCTCTGTCCTCCTGCCTCCGGTCCTGCAGAACATCCACAAGGCGCCGGAGCGTGTCCGTTTGCTCCTTCATTAGTCCAAGCAGCGTTTGAGTCGCCTGCTGGTCTTCCTGCCGCCACCTCTCCTCCCGTTCCATGTGTGATCGGTGCATTTGGGACAAGTTCTCCCTCCACTGGGTCTGCTGGGCTGCCTGGGCTCGGGAGCAGCCTATAAGTTCCGAGAACATGTCCTCCCGTGTCCTCTTCTTCCTACGCCTAATCTGCACTAGCCTCTGGGAGTGTGATGCCAGGCTAGGTTGGGAGACAGTCGCAGCTGTGGGAATGGGAAAAAGGGAGTGAATTCCTCAGAAAGATAAATTTAGTTGTGAACAAAGAACATAGTCTTTCTCTGTGAACAAGACCATGCACAGCACCTATCACATGCGCACTCAGGACAAGGTCGAATTTTTGGCCTTCGCATTCAGTGCCTGGGGTCTTGCAGTGCAGATCAGAGAAGCGGGGCAGGACAGCGGAATTTGTGTAGCAGGCCGACATGGTAAGCCGTAGACTTGTGGCTGCTTAAAACTTTAATTGTAGCACTGGCCTCCTTTCACATTGAAAGCAATGCCAGTCCCTGCTGCCAGCAATCCGGCAAGCATGAGCTCTGCCCCTGTCCCACCCCCTCGCGGCTGTCCCAGGGAAAGATCCCTGTATGCTGCCCCTCTCCCGCCTCCACCGTGTGGCTGTAAACCGCCGATTACAGTTCTGTAAAGGAACAGGCAAGCAGTGCCAATACTAACATTCCCCTACCTAATTCAAAGCAGGTCACCATGAGCGACATCACTCTGATGAGGATTTCAGAGACGGAAAAAGAAAGGATGCTTCGGGAAAGCCTGCAAAGACCAGGGCCGTATGCCGCCATGCTCTGCAGGGCAATGATCCCGGAGTACTTGCTTGTCTCCTGGCGCAGAAATGTTTGCTACTACGGAGGACCCAATAAGGCCGCTCTCCCCAGGAACCTGATGCAAAGGCTTTCCAATTACCTCCAGGAGAGCTTCGTGGAGATGTCCATGGAGGATTTCAGCTCTATCCCCGGACATATAGACCGGATTTTACTGTAGCTGCACTGGCAGGGACTAAACGGTAGAGCGGCTTGGGCAGAACAATCATGCTAAACCGGACATTGTTAGATTTTTTTCAGTAGTTGCACTGCCAGGGACTGAACCGTTAAGGGCCTAGGGCAAAGTAATCATGCAAAACCCATTGTTAATATTGTTAGTATTCCTGTTCTGTTAAAAATAAATGTTTACATGTTTAAAACACTTACTGGCTGATCCTTCCCCTGATTCTGTGTCCGGGTTAACGGCTGGGGACGGTTGGTAGGGGATATCTGTAAGGGTGATGAAGAGATCCTGGCTGTCGGGGAAATCAGCGTTGTAAGCGCTGTCGACTGCCTCGTCCTCCTCATCTCCTTCCTCATCTTCCCCGTCCGCTAACATGTCTGAGGAAGCGGCCGTCGACAATATCCCATCCTCAGAGTCCACGGTCAGTGGTGGGGAGGTGGTGGCGGCCGCACCTAGGATGGAATGCAGTGCCTCGTAGAAACGGGATGTCTGGGGCTGGGATCTGGAGCGTCCGTTTGCCTCTTTGGTCTTCTGGTAGCCTTGTCTCAGCTCCTTGATTTTCACGCGGCACTGCGTTGCATCCCGGCTGTATCCTCTCTCTGCCATGGCTTTAGAGATCTTCTCGTAGATCTTTGCGTTCCGTCTTTTCGATCGCAGCTCGGAAAGCACGGACTCATCGCCCCACACAGCGATCAGATCCAAGACTTCCCGATCAGTCCATGCTGGGGCCCTCTTTCTATTCTGAGATGGCATGGCCATCTCTGCTGGAGAGCTCTGCATCGTTGCCAGTGCTGCTGAGCTCGCCACGATGTCCAAACAGGAAATGAGATTCAAACTGCCCAGACAGGAAGAGGAATTCAAATTTTGCCGGGGCTTTTCCTGTGTGGCTGGTCAGAGCATCCGAGCTCGGACTGCTGTCCAGAGCATCAACAGAGTGGTGCACTGTGGGATAGCTCCCGGAGCTATTAGCGTCGATTTCCATCCACACCTAGCCTAATTCGACATGGCCATGTCCAATTTAGCGCTACTCCCCTCGTTGGGGAGGAGTACAGAAGTCGAATTTAAGAGACCTCTATGTCGAACTAAATAGCTTCGTGGTGTGGACGGGTGCAGAGTTCATTCGATGTAACGGCGCTAAATTCGACATAAACTCCTAGTGTAGACCAGGCCTCTGTCTTCAGCCTTCTTTCCTTGCTGTGCCATCAGCAACAAGAAGAAACGGCTTAAGAATCTCTATTTGGGGTGATCCTTCCTGCACCAGTTACACTAGCTTTAAGGGGCCATTCTGCTGGCAGTGCAATTTAAACTGGAAAATCTGGCCCTGAGTATGTAGCTTTGTATTAGAATCACTTTTACCTAGTCATTTGGCTTGTGTTCATTTATTTACTAGATTCCACTATTAAATTATGATTATTTTTGTATAGGATGCATAAGACCCTGTCAAGACATGAAAATCATCCAGTGGGCCAGCGTCATATCATTTATTCTTCTTTTTGCCAGTGCTTGAAGTGAATCAGAATGACAGAGAGTGAGAGACCCTGATGAGATGAATGGAGACACATTAAATTTATAAATTCAAATTTAGAGCATCATTCTACTCTTAAAAGTGACCATGTACAAGCAGCATCTACTTGCCCAACAACCTGCTCCTTATGTGTATTCATTGACATATCTACTTTATCTAGCCTTTACTATGGTATGCTTTATTGTAGTATCTGAACACCTGGTAATCTAAAGATATTATCTTCAGAACATCCCTGGGAGATACCGGTTAACCCTGCTTTACAGATGGGGAAACTGAACCTCAGAGAATTAAAGGGACTTGCCCAAGTGTAACTCGCCCCATTAGTTTATTTTTCCAGAGGATGGTGAATTTGTAAAAAAAAAAAAAAAAAAAAAAAAAAAATAGATGCTAAATTTACATTGCTATTTTTCTCTCACTGGAGTAAGCACTACCTCACTGAACGCTGTAACAAAACAGGGAGTGTACACTTCCGAAATGTCTTTTTACGATTTAACTTTTGGAATGCATTGAAAATGAATTTTATTCTACAGTGGAATTCCGGTGAACATTGAGCTCAGAAGTACAGTACTAAACCATACTTTGCACACAAAAAACCGAATACCTTTCCTCAGCCACATGGCACCATTACCACTGGCTATATAATTAAAATTGGCTACAATAGAAAAGTCCTTTTTGTTTATCCCACCATTAGAGGTGTTTGGAAAACAGTATTTTCTGTGAAAAAAAAATTCAAAAGAAATGACTCCCTTCCCCGCCCCCCCAAAAATGTGCAGAAAATGTTTTTGTTTTTTGTTGTTGAAAACCCAGAAAATTTGAAAGAAACAAAAAATTGCCATGGAAGTTTTTTTGTTTTGAAAAAGAACTATATTGTGTTAAAAAAACCCCAAACACGGTTGTGCTCTCCCAATACCCCACCAACACCCCACATGACAGACAGCAGCCATTGCAGCTCATCCAAATCAAAACACACCACGTTGCAAGTGAGTGTTTAGACCCAAATCTGCCACACACACCTCTCTCCCCCCCGCCCCTCAAGAATCCTCACTTTCAGACACAATGTGAGATGTCAAGGTGAAGCTATTTGCGTAAACCTCTTTTAAAGACACAAATTGCATTTTATTTCAAGTAACTGGCATCTCATGGAAGAACATGTGAACAGACAGATATCTGTAATGCAGTCCAAGTGATTTTGATATTTGCAGTCAATTGATTTAAGGTCACAGAAAATCAGAGTCATGAATTGAAGCCAGCTCTCTTAAGTCGAAGAGCAGTGCTTTAGCCACAAGGCCATCCCTCCTCTTGTTTTGCCCCACTATTAGCAAGATTCCCTGTTGGATTAAACTGGCTGCACTAAAGTTAGCTTCTTTAGCACTCCTTGAAAAGTTACTACACCTCAAGTGCATGTTCAAGGATGAATAATATATTCTACTATCTATACATGTTTCAAACAACAATATCCATCTCTGGAGATACAAAGATTATATGCTTTGTTGATCCGGCAGTCAGAAACCCAGTTCCCAAACTGTCTGCTTAATGTTCAGAGCTTTGTCCTTATTTAGAAAAACACTACTCAGTAAAGGAAAGCACATTTAAGTATTGTGATGTGTACAGAGTATGGTGCCCTATTTTACCTAATGAATGATTCTTTCATTTGAAACATTTAAATACCTGCCTCCCACATGAATGGAAGTTGAACGGACACAATACCCATGCACATTTTACTGATGAACATTTTTCAAATGAATTTAAGCAATAATAAAACATTCCTGTTATGCTGATATAATTCTTAATACCTCATGAAATTATTACTATTACTATGCTACAAATGATCATCTTTAATCTCAGATAAGTAAATAAACGGATATAACCTTCCCTGTATGTCAGTCATGTTCAGATTGAGACAAGGCACCAGAATAATCTAACTCCATTTGACTAAAGGAACGTTGGTCCTATTAACTGGCTATAAGTAAGACAGGCTTCTGATAGGGGTTGGATCACCACCCAAGCTATAAACCTTAAAGGAGCCTTGTTAACTGTAAAACATGCTTCTGCTCAACTGCTATTAGCAGCAGCATATCTCTTTGAAACTGACTGTATTCCATGCGGGAACCACCCCATTTGTTTGTTTGTTTGTTCCTCGATGCCAGCTTAGCCAGTGTATGATCTGGACTCCCACCAGGGCAGCACAGAAAGACTTGAGCACAAAGGGTACGTCTATACTTACTTCCTGGTCCGGATGTAAGCGATCGATCTTCTGGGATCGATTTATCGCGTCTTGTCTAGACGCGATAAATCGATCCCAGATCGATCCCGGAAGTGCTTCCCGTCGACGCCGGTACTCCAGCTCAGCGAGAGGAGTACGCGGCATCGACGGGGGAGCCTGCCTGCAGCGTCTGGACCCGCAGTAAGTTCGAACTAAGGTACTTCGAATTCAGCTACGTTATTAACGTAGCTGAATTTGCATACCTTAGTCCGAAGTGGGGGGTTAGTGTGGACCAGGCCTTAGTCTCCACCTTGAGGTTGGAGTGTGTTGGGGGGGGGGGAAGAGGGGGCAAGGGTTATGCAGAAGCTTGAGTAAACACCTCCCACTGAAATTTCGAAACTCTTGTGCAATACACTGGGTGCTCTGGGCTGCATGGAAACACCCATGAGGAAATTGTTAACATATGCTGATCTATGTAAATTCACAGGCATATGATTCCATAGGGTGAGATGCTCTGAAAGAGATTTGAAAGTGTCTGTGCATAGCCAGATCCTGTCATACTAGCCTTGCTGAAAATGTCACAAGGGCCAATGTGTTAAGAACAGCCCAAGTGGAGAGGGCAAGGGACATCTTTCAGAATAGCAGCCGTGTTAGTCTGTATCCGCAAAAAGAACAGGAGTACTTGTGGCACCTTAGAGACTAACAAATTTATTTGAGCATAAGCTTTCGTGGGCTACATCCCACTTCTTCGGATGCATAGAATGGAACATATATTGAGGAGATATATATACACACACACACACATCTGTATGTGTGTGTATATATATCTCCTCAATATATGTTCCATTCTATGCATCCGAAGAAGTGGGATGTTGTGTGTGTATATATATCTCCTCAATATATGTTCCATTCTATGCATCCGAAGAAGTGGGATGTTGTGTGTGTATATATATCTCCTCAATATATGTTCCATTCTATGCATCCGAAGAAGTGGGATGTAGCCCACAAAAGCTTATGCTCAAATAAAAAAGGGACACCTTGATATCTAGCACTGAGTTTCAGCTGGCCTGCCCAGCCCAGTGTACCCACCTTGTTTTTGGTTACAATCTGTATGTAAAAGGTGTTATGTAATATGTTATTGGAAAGCTCATAACTCACTGGTTATTAATATCACTGTGTAATGTAGGTGCAAACAACTGATGCAAAGTTATGAACATAAACTGAAATTATAATTCTTAAAATGTGTTTGCCAGTCAAACAGGAGTTACCCCAGCCTAAACAAAGGAATGTGGTTTCTCCATCTGGCAGTAATTTCCCAAGTACTTTGAAATACAATGAGAACGCATTGGCTACACCCAGGAGAGAAGAAATATTTTACCTGAGCTATAGAGACAGAGCAGTCTAAACCTCAAATAATAAGCAATTGAATCAACGGATTGAATACAAAATTAGTGTATCAT
This sequence comes from Emys orbicularis, assembly GCF_028017835.1. Classification (NCBI taxonomy): domain Eukaryota; kingdom Metazoa; phylum Chordata; order Testudines; family Emydidae; genus Emys; species Emys orbicularis. The sequence goes on along the minus strand of NC_088691.1, from coordinate 94,374,403 downwards.
ATAAAGTCTTTTATGAATGCTTGTAACATGCTGATGATTAATAGCATTGTAAAATTAATATTATTAGGACTATAGGAAGAATTATGAATACTCATTGATATGTTTTTAAGAGCCAGGCCGAACAAAGGAAGGAACAGTCCCCACCCAGACAGCAGGGGGCAGCTATTTACCTGCTGTCTCCTATGTAAATTAACCATGGGAGAATCAAAACAACAAAAGCCCAATTTATGTACAGGGGGATGGGAAAGGGAAGGGAAAGAACAGCAGGAGGTCATCTTCCTGGTGGACCCAGCAAGCTGAGCAGCCAGGAGGGCTTCCTGCCTCCTGACGCAAAGTCATTGAACTTTGGGAGATATAAGCAAGGACAGAAAGCCATTATTATGTTTTGAGCTGTCCAGAAGAGGGCTGGACACCTAAGGGCACGTGGTTTTGGAGAAGTTTGGGACTGGGAGCGCATTGGGGTAATCTTGCTGCTTGTAACCAAGGCTGGTGGAAGCCAGGGTGGGGCTCTAGACAGACTGTGAGCACCCCAGGCTGAGGTAAGGCATCCAGGGTCATTGGGCAAGTGGTGAAACAATCCCTCACTGGTCCGGATTGCACCGCCCTGCAATTAGTCCCGGGTAAAGCCAATAGATGTTCACTGTCTGCAAATACCAGTTGCCCACACTATAGCAGACAACACAAACTACCAGTTCTTAAGGCTGCTTTGATACCATTGCCCAAAAATCAAATGGTAAAGTGTCCAGCCACCTGAACCATCACCCTCAACTGGCACTGTAGACAGGATCATTGGTCCTTTTTGTTTGCACTCCTCCTTCCACCCCTCTCTCACAATATAGATACAAATACCTGTTTGCAATATACATCCCCAACCTTGGGGCAAGTTTCAATCTAGCTTCAGAGTAAGCTGAGCTAATGCCCTCTGGCGTTACAGCCGTTGGTCTGTGTGTGTGCCTGTATGGTGTATTGCAGCGGTTCTCAACCAGGGGTCTGCGGTCCCCTTTCAGGGGGGCTGCGGAGCCCCACAGCTGAAACCTGGTGCCCCGAGCCCCAGCACTGAAGCCGGGAGCAGCGCAGGGCTGAAGCTGGTGGCCCCCCTGCCCCAGCCGGGAGCGGCACGGGGCTGAATCCGGCAAACCTCCCCCCCACAAGCCAGGGGCAGCGGGGTGCTGAAGCCGGGAGCTTTTTGAACTGAGTCCCCGCTTTGAGTTATATTTTTTTGGTTGCATCCCCCCACAGCACAGACAGGCTGGGTGGCCTCCTGAGTGAGTCAGGGGATGGAGGAGGCGCTCCCTCCCTGGACCCTGCCGTGCGGAGCTGGCTTGAGTCCCACCAGACCTTGACCCCAAAAACTGAAGTTAAACTATGCCTATGCCCAAGGATTCTCCATTTCGGTCCAGAGCCCTGTGCTCCCCCTACCCCCGTGGTGTTTTTATGGCATGTTGAGGGTGACCCTCAGCAAGAAAAAGGTTGAGAACCCCTGGTGTATTGTATAGGAGTACATAGGCCGCAAGAAACTCCAAGTGGTCCCTTCACACCTTTGCTTGCATTCTTGGCTTAGCTGTACCACTAAGCGAACTAAGTTCTGAGTAGCCCCTATGCACCTCTTGGCATTTAGAAAGTTAGCACTTCAGTGCCAGACCAGGCCCCAAACCTGTTCCTTTGGAATACACAGTTCTTAGGGGGTCCAGCTGACTGGGGCACACCCAAACACAGCTTCAAAAGCCTCCTACGTGCCCAACTACCACTTACGCCTCTTTCTGGGCACTCAAGTGGCTATTTACACTTAAGCAGACATTTGAAAAATTCAGCCCTAGTTAATGCAGATGGCTCTTCCTTTGTCCACTGACTTATCTGAAAGGATGGATGTATACAGGGCCGGCTCCAGGCACCAGCAGAGGAAGCACGTGCCTGGGGTGGCACATGCTAAAGGGAGGCATTCTAGCCATTCTTGGGGCGGCACAGTCCGGGTGGCTTTTTTTTTTTTTTTTTTTTTTTTTGCGCTTCGGCAGCAGTCCGAGCGGCTTTTTTTTTTTTTTTTGCTTGGGGTGGCAAAAATGGTAGAGCCGGTTCTGGATGTATAAAGTCATTTCAGATGAAAGGCAGAACTGAGCTAGTCCTACAGTTGCATCATGAAAACCATAATTTTCCAGAAAAATGGTGAAGAACCAAAATGAACACGTGATACAAGCTGGGATCGTAAATCTACGTTTCTCAGAGCCTGCCTTTCATTAACTCATGAAAAAAATTGAAATAATGTTTACGGGTTTATCTAAAATATGCATTTCATTAAGAGTCAAAGAATAAAAAGGCCTTAGCAGATTTATAGCAAACATCTCTCAAATTGATTTACAGATCCTACCCTGCAACAGATTTCAAAGTCCTACAACAGATATACAAAACTTGCCAATAAATTTGAATTGATTTACAAAACTCTGACTATGCATTGCAAGGATACAAGGATTTTGGAACTGTGCTATTAGGATCAGATTACAAACCCAACTTTAACACATTAGCTCTAAGGTTGGCTTTATAAATTCTGATCAGGTTTTCTGCCGCTATTTCCTTAAAGTTCAGAGGTAGTAATGAGCTCCATAAAAGGTTATGCAATTTGTTACCTGTCTTCCTCCAACGCTCAACATGAAGCACACTGCACCCACAAGGCATCCTGGCTATGTTGCAATGTGACAATTTGTTGCATTTTGTCACTTTTAGCCATGAGGTTTTGTATAATTTTATAGCAATAACAATATGTATTTTTAAAAGTGATAATAGAAGACTCTTTTTTAATTAAAAAGGGGTGTTTGGGTAGCCGTACTTTACACAGTCAGCTTTTTGCACTGTGCACAGGCCAAGGACCACAACACTCAGTGGGAGGGGAATTTTTTTACCTATATATTTAGTTTTTGTATTTCTTAATTTTGTAATTAAGCTTTCTAAGGACTAGATTTTGACATGCTAACTTACACTGTGTTGTATCTGACTTAAGTGTGACAATGGGAGGTGCTGGGTGCTGAGTTCTTTTGAAAATCTGCCCCTTATTTAGGTGCCTGAATGGAATATGAACTCTTTTGAAAATCTAGTCTCAATTGAGGGTGCTGAGCATTTGAAAATTTGACTCTACTTGTGAGGGGCTCTGTATGTGGCAGAGATGGACAGAGTGGTGAGATAGAGGAGAGAAGAATGGTGGAATGAAAGTGATTGGAGGTGGGGGGATAAATACAGAGGTGGAACCAGAGTGTACGCAACGTAGGGAAAGAGAAAGAAATAAATGGGTGGAGAAAGACAGAAAGGAGACACTGAAGACAAAAGGGAAAAAAGATCCACCATGATTTGTGATAGGAAAAGTAAGAGAAAATTGAGTGAAGCCAGGATGGAAAACAGATATAACAGCAGCAAGAGAAATTTAGTATGTTACATTTGAAAAAAAAAATGTATTCAAACAGAATATTGATAGACATTATATTGTAGTTAAATGCAGAATCCAGTAAGTTGTACAAGGATGCAGGAGGTATGTCTTTACGGGACTTGGCATCACAGGTGTTTTTCACCCTGGCTAGTAGGCATAGTCCTCCAGCTAATAAGTGCCAGGGAAATTTCTCAAGAGCAGATCATGGCAATCCTCACTACTGCAGCACATATCTGATGCGACATACTGTTCTGAAACCTGTTCAGCACTCACAGTATTTAAACTCAGAAACCTGATCACAATGACAGGGCTTTACATTCCTGACGAATCTGTGAACAGTGCCCCAGGTAGAAGAAGCATTGAGGCCTGCTATCAGTTATTAGCATTAGCTCTGTGTTTGTGGCAAGATGTGAATATCCTCTTGTTGATTTATAGGTGAAGTCGTTAAAATCTCCATACTGTGCTGTGATACAAGCACATTCCATATAAGTTTCCCCCAGTTGTTAGACATTAGCAGGGCCCTGATCAGGATTTTTGCTGTATGAGAATTAGACAGGTTTTATTGACTCTGAGCCAAAGAAATTAAGCAAATGCTTTAAATAAAACAGAAAAATGCACTATGAAAAGGGTTGATTTCACTTCATAAAGTAAAATGAGGTTTTAAAGAGATTTTAAATCAATCAAAACTGAAAACCATCATCTACATTGCTGAATTAGTGATTAATCTGTTTTAGATATTTCTAGGGTGCCAGTCATTGTAGCATGTAAGAGCACTATAGAGTTTTAAGGTAAGCATTAAAGCCAAAAAAGGACTTTGCACTCTTGCCAGTCTATGGTTTGACTGCTTACACTTGATTTTCTCCCTCATTAGTACAGGTAGACTTGTGCAAGGAGTCCTGGATGTGGTCAGAATATGTCTTTTTCTGATCTCTTCCAGTACGCTGTTCCACACTCTAAACCCAGTTATACGAATGGCTTGCCTTTTGCTCCCAAATGTTTCACCCTAGGCCCGTCTAGTTTCCATGTCTGCAGTGAATACAGTTATCTTGGTTACAGAGTAGCAGCCGTGTTAGTCTGTATCCGCAAAAAGAACAGGAGTACTTGTGGCACCTTAGAGACTAACACATTTATTTGAGCATAAGCTTTCGTGGGCTACAGCCCACTTCTTCGGATGCATACAGAAGAAGTGGGCTGTGGCCCACGAAAGCTTATGCTCTAATAAATTTGTTAGTCTCTAAGGTGCCACAAGTACTCCTGTTCTTTTTACAGTTATCTTGGTGGGTCATAGATGGAGAACCAGTCATTAAGGTTGCCTTTTCCAGTACAACAAATGCAGAGCCAAGATGCTGACTTGGATCTGAGAATAAATAGAGAGCCGGTGACGATATAGAGAACTGGTGTGATATGCTCACAGTGTCTAGTCCTTCTCAGGAAATGGACTGCTATGTGTTGTTCCCGCTGGTAGTTTTGATGAACCTTGACCTACAGCCCTAGATGGAGTGAAGCAGAGTAATCCATCTTGCGGTGATGAACATATAGACTGTGGCTGCCTGATCCTTCTACAAGGCTACGTCCTCACTATGGGGGGGGGGGGAGATTTAAGATACGCAAATTCAGCTACGCAAATAGCGTAGCTGAATTCGACGTATCCGAGCCGACTTACCCCGCTGTGAGGATGGCGGTAAATTGACCTCCGCGGCTCCCCCGTCGACGGCGCTTACTCCTACCTCCGCTGGTGGAGTACAAGCGTCGATTCGGGGATCGATTGTCGCGTCCCGACGAGACGCGATAATTCGATCCCCGAGAGATCAATTTCTACCCGCCGATTCAGGTGGGTAGTGAAGACGTAGCCCAAGAGGAATGAGTGTAACTACCTGGCTAGTAGGAGGTAGAGAACATGTCTTATTTCTCTATTATTATTAAAATGTCAACAATATGCTCAATCCTGTACATAAAGACACAGACTAAGATAGATATTCCCTGCCTTGAGGAAATTACAATCCAAGACCGCAGTCCTACAAGCAGCTCCACATGGAGCCCTACTAAAGGCCATGGGGCTCTGTAGGGGCTCAGTGGTTTCCCTGCATACAGCAGCTTGGTGGATTGGGACTAAATAGGCATAAATCTGAGATAAAGGAAATTATTTTATTCTAGTTTAAATACTGTAGAGAAAATCTACCATGGGGCTCCACAAGGTAGCTGTGGTGAATTGACAGTAAGATGGTGCCTAGAAAGACCGCTCATTAATTGTGTCACCCAACCTCCCTAATATAGCCTTGCAACAAGGTTAATAAATTCCAAGGCCAGAAGGGACTATTGTGATAATTTAATCTGACTTCCTATATAACACAGGCCATAGAACTTCCCCCAAATAATTCCTTGAACGTATATTTTAGAAAAACATCATATCTTGATTTTAAAATGGTCAGTGATGGAGGATCCACCACAGTTGGATTGTTCCAATTGATGCCTTCTTTCCCGTTTGAATTTGTCTAGCTTCAACTTCCAGCCATTGGATCATGTTATACTTTTCTCTGTTAGATTGAAGAGCCTATTATCAAATATTTGCTCCCCATGTAGGTAGTTACATACTAATCAATCACCCCTTAACCGTCTCTTTGTTAAGTTAAATACTTTAAGCTCCTTGAGTTTATCACTTTAAAGCAGGTTTTCTAATCCTTTAATCATTCTTATGGCTCTTCTCTGAACCCTCACTAACTTATAAACGTCCTTCTTCAATTGTGGATGTCTACATCCTGTTCTTACATCACAAAAGCCACTACCACAAATATTACTAACTGACAGCATTGTTGGTAAGCTTAGTCGAGAGACCATAGACCAAAGCCCTGACTCAGCAAAGCACATAAGCACATGTTTAACTGTAAGTGTTTAGGGATCGACTTAAATAGGTGTTTAAGAGCTTTGCTCAATTGGTGCCTGTCTGAGCATGGAAAGTGGATTACTCTTTCACTCTGAGAAATCTTCCCTTCAAGTTAGGGTTAAAGCATGTTTGCAGGGTAATGTGTGTAAGTGTATATTGCTAATGTTTGTTAATCCCTGTATAAGTACAGAGCTTCAGCCACTATGGCTGTCAACCCGGTACCTTCCACAAAGTGATTTTCTTGTTGTAGAAAGATTTTGAGAGGGTGAAATATTTTTTTTTTAAAACCCATAGAATCTTTTACTATATTCATTCAGAAAACCAAATTTGAAGATTTCTGTACGTTACCCAGCCTTTGTCCAGGCAAATCAGGAATGTCTTGGAGCACAGGACACTGAAAATGTATCAGTCCTCCAGTTAAAAGTGACACTTTTGGTAACTACAATGTTTATATTATTATTACCATTTAGACTGGAAACTCTCTGGGGCAGGTATGATCTTTTTATCACATGTACTTTGCCTAGCAATATGGGGCCCTAATTCCTGAAATTATCAGCATCCTACAAACAATAAAATTTATTCAGAAGATATTTCTGTCTAAAAAGGGAAGCAGTTTGATTTGTGCTTTGTAACCGGTACACTGAATTTTATTGTCTCCATCCATAAGACTTTTGTTTATGAAAAAAGAGTGAAAATGAATGTTTATTCCCCCCCCCCATTTTTTTTTTCAAACCAGGGTCACTTATGGCTCACAACATATTAACAAGCTACATTAAATGAAGCATCAACTACACATCAGAGGTGGACAAAATTGTACTGTAATTATACAAGGTATAATTATACAAGGTGACCTGGAAATTACTATTTGACTTACAAGAATATTTCTTTGAATTGTGTAACAAATGCTATTTCTTATTTGTAACATTATTTCAAGTGTGGTAATGTTAGGAAGCAGCATGTCATACCTAACACACGAGTAAGGAAATATACCTTGCTAGCCTGTTTTCCAAAGAAAACAATTACTAATTTAAAATAAGCTGAAAAGTGCAAGAGGCTTTTGGACTATTATTAAATGCTGCTTCTCCTTTCTCACCTTACACAATATAGCTCAGCGCCTGCATATTCCATGGAATTTGCCACATAGTTGTTCTCTGGAACCTAAATCTTCAAATATGTTTCTGGTCCTTATTTTCAAGAAAATAATGCTGGGTGAAATTCCATCCCCACTGAAGTCAATGACAAAACTTCCACTGACTTCAACGGAGCCAGGATACAGGTTTATCCACCATTGTTTCATGGTTTCAAGACAGCAGGCTGTGGGGTAGTTGGTTGCTGTTAAGGGTTGTGTGATGGGAAACTAGGAATTCAAATTCAAATTCCTCATCTTAACAAACTGAAAGTCTTTCCTGTCCATGACATTTACTTTCCCTACCTGTGCCAAAAGTGCAAGAAAAATAATAATGTCCTCAATCTTCCCTACACAGGGATCAAGCTTCTCCAGAAGATGAACACTGTGGAGACTGTCTTGGTGTCTTCCTGTTCACTGAAATATCCCAGAATGCATCATTGTTTGATATCACAAATCCATCAATGGCAATGAGACTTCTGGTACAAAATTTGTCACATTCTGCGATACTGTCAGCGAACTAGGAAGTACTGAGAGAAGTTAAAATATATTTCTATGCTGAGTGTGCCCCACAGCCACTTTAGCAGAGATGTTCATCAAGCATGTTTGAGCTTAACTCAGTTTTTCACTTTTGCTCTGTACTTCACCTTTAACATTTAAAAATAGAACAGCTGTTATCAGATACCATAAGGCACAGAATCTGCTGGAGTTTCCGTAGTAAGGTACATCAGTCTGACCATCCCTCATTACCATCAGTCAATCTTCTTGGCCTCTAGCTGTAAGCAATCTCAGTCAAGGAACTCTGCCAATACTACAGTGGTTGTGTGTCAAAGGGGAAGTTGATGACTGCAGCATGTGGACAAATCTTCCTGACATTACTGTCAGTGATACTTCTGAAAGATCTGTTCCAGAGCAATCTATTATTCCTACAGTAGACAGTAATCCAACAGAACCAACAGAAAATCCATTAAAATATTGGTGTGAAAAGAAACAAACATAACCAAGACTAGCACAAATCACTTGCAAATTTTTTTCTGTGCACCCTTGGGTGTTTGCTCTGAATGAATTTTAAGAGCTGCTGGTCTTGTGGTCATTGAAGCAAGAAACAAATGTCACACCTGAAACCACAGAAATTCTGAGAATTTATATCTCCATGCATTTTCATCTTGATCCTGGGACACCTGGTTCTGTTACACTGCTCTAGATATGTGAAGTATTTAAATTGCTAAAGGAACAACAAAAATAGAACTGGAAACATAAAGACAAGTTATAATAGTATTCTTCAGGCTATTACACAAATAACACCGCAAATGAAATCTCATAATAAAACCCCCAAGATTTATAGCTGAGTACAATACTTACTAAAATAAATACAGATCTCTCTCAAATAGCTACATAAAATATGCTTTAAGGATATTTTGCAATTTAAAGACTCTGCTCAAAAACCAGGCTGCCAATTCCTCTCCTTGTCATAGTACATAATCTAAAAATCAGAGGTCACACAATGTTCTGCAAAATAGTACTGCAGAGACAAAAGAGTGGTACTTATTATTTACTGAAAATAAAGAAGTCAAGAAAGGATGTTGTCTCCTATTATGCTGATGCGGCTGATTTACCTTTTCATAATAATACTTAGCACTTGCATAGGAGAGCACTTATTCAACCGAGCTACATCGATTTACAGTGGTGAAACTGAAAGAAGTATTTGGTTCTTAGTCTTCAAAATCTTTTTCCGTTTTTGAGCTATACTTATCTCAGCTACGGCAATGTAAATCTGGCATCAGACTGGATGTGCGCTGTTTGTAGAGGAGCAGAATATGGGTTATTATTTAATTCCCAAAATGGTGCAGTATTTATAAAGCAGGAAAAAAAAGCAGTTTTTATTCTGAGTCACAATGAATCACATTTGCAGCAGCTGCTGCCTCTGATTTTGCACCTGCAAATAAGAGTGTGCATCTGTGCTTATGGGCCCAGAATCAAAGTCTGGCTTCTGAGCTGCTTAAAGCTGTCCAATTTTTTTTTTATATGCACACTATGAAAACATGTAAGGCTTGATTCTGAACACACTTACATCAGTGTAAACGGTGAGTAACTCCACTGAAGTGAGTAGTGTCAGACCGGTGTACGTGAAATCAGAATCAGGCCTATATGTTTATGCCACATCCATTTGGTCTGAAATGGGTCACTAGCAATGCATTTTAACAGAGGGAAATGTGAGTGATTAATAAAGGTTAGACACTTGTACAGATGTGACTAAACAGATGCAACATCAAATCTTGTTATTTAAATCAGATTCCCCAGAACCATATACCCACGGTTACAACTTGAAGAGAAAACAATGCTTACAGTATTTTGCCACTTTCTTTTTTAAAATTCATGTTAAGTAATGAAAATGAGTAAAAAGACTTATTAGAAACTCTACCTCCAGGAACAGTAATGATCATTTCAACGTGAGCTGAAATCACTGCAATCTGGTTGCTTTTGTTCCATTGGATGCTTTGAAAAGCTTTAAATGTGCCCACAGACTGGCAGTATTTTGTAAGATTATAAATAGTTTGGAGCAGGAAGTCTCTTTTTTATATCTGGTTGATTTTTTTAATTAACACTTTATTCTTATTATTATAAAAATAACTTTTGTATCAAAACATTTTCATGCAAAAATGTATTTTGGTAGAAATTTTCCAGTTTTTCAATGTTTTTTTCCAACTTGATTCCCCCCCCCCCATAATAATGTTTATGATTCAGAAAAAACAAATTTTTCACAGAAAGTTAAAAAATATTCCCCTGAATTTTCCATGAAAAATAATTGGCAGTTACAACCAAATTTAGTTTTTTAATACATGTTTGAACGGTAGTAAGCACAATGGGGCCTCTATCCCTGAATGTGACCTCTACTGTAACACAAACAATATATAATAATAATTCGAAAACATTTCCTTGCCTAAAACAATGGTTCCCACAATACCTCACTTCAAAGACATGAAAGATCATAACCTTTTCTGCAGCGTCTTACTTCTCTGAGGGGCCATTGGGGCTGCAACTGTTTACAGTGGATGCCCCTTTAGCTTAGCCAATAAAAGTATGATTTTAACTAATCAAATGCTTTTAATAAATTTATGAAAATCATTTTACTTTTGTCACTGAAATAATGGTATAATTCCTTACGGTTAAGGAGAGTAATACAGACAGTGTAGTATTGATGGTGTAGAGATAATCATGTGTGATCACATGGAAGGACAAGGAAATAATTTCAGATAAAATAAGAATCCTTCTCACCTGTCCCAATACTGACCATTGTCAGAAGAATTTTTTGTTTTGAGTTTCTGAAATATTTACATAGGTGATCCTTCATTTCCAGTGTCTCTCAAGTACCAGGACAGTAAGTGATGAAATACCAGTCAAAACGCTTTACTCTGTTCTGTTTTTGAAGCAAAAGGGCTGATAATCAATTAGGAAAGCCTGTTTCCTTGAGATGTTGTAATGGTGTCTACAAAAAACCCCATACTGAGCTTAGGCAGTAGGGGAAGGCGGGGAGACAAGCAGCTTGACCACACCCACACGCAGCTGCCAACCCTAAAGGCAAGTACTCACAGCTGCGCCCAACTGAGGAAACAAGACCTACTATAAAGGAGAGAGTGCAGAGAGGGAGGAGGAGGCAGAGAGGCCTGGGACAGCAAAGGGGCAACATTCCTGCTCCAGACTGCCTTTCCAAGCACAGCTAGAGACTGAGGTATGCTTCCAGATTCAGTCAGAGTCAAAGAAACACCCTGATCAGGAGCAAACTAAGGGGTTCCCGGCAAGGGCAGCAGCGACCTTCCAAAGGACCACACCCGGAGTCGGTGACATATGCCCAGTACAATTTTTTTTTTTCCAGAGTTGCATAGTTTGGGATAAGCATCAACATTTTTGGATGGTTTTCCAAAATGAATTTAAACTTTTGAGGTTGGCCCATTATAAATTCAGAAATGATGGGTAGATGTAAAAACTTTTTTGACTGAAAAAGGGGGCTCTGATGATGTGATAGGGTGTCATCTCCACTATAAAATAAACAAAAAATCAACTTGAAACATTTTCTAATCTCTTGGGATATGAGTTTAAAAGATTTGCACCATGTCTAATCTAAAATTAGAGATAAGCATTCAACCTGAGAAAGGCTGACTTATATCAGCTTTACTGCATGTCACCTTTCATCCTATCTTGATTACACAGCTCTCGTTTTCTTACTGTACGTTTCAAAATTTCACAGAGCTTTCATCATGAAATTTTGATGGATAAGCCATGCTGTTCTGTCTGTCCAGGCAGGTGAGAGATTAATGGCTGGCCAAGCTATGATCTTTGGGTACATTACTCTCCTAGACTACAATATATATTGATGAGTTGTGTCAGTTTTCATATACACACTTGTCAGTTGCATTACCCAGGTGATGAAAGCATAAGTTAAGAGGGCCATCAAAGTGAAAGGAGAAAATTTTTCAGTGTCATAATAAATTTGTGAAGGATAACTCACAAAAATCTTACATCAAATCTGATGAGGCAAAATGTATGGAGAATCACAAAATTTAAAACAAGAGTCTTAAAGCAAGCCACATCTTCAAGATCCAGCAACATTGTCATTCCTTTGGTGATATTGGAAGTGACTATAATTAAAAACATTTTGGCTTTCTAGATTACGTGTTCAAGTCAGTGCTTCATTCTTTTTCAGAATAAGCATGTGCACCTTGATAAATCACATACCATTACACCTACTGCCAAGAAGAAATTACTGTTGGACTATTTGTAGTCATTTGCTTGAATTTCTGATTCTCACATTGTAAACTGACAAGAATTTGAACATTGCCACAAGTGTCTATAAACATTTCACAGAAGTACCATCATTTTCAATTAGAGTATATGTTTTTATGACTAAATCTGTGCTAATACTGCTAGAAATTCACCTGTTCAGATATTTATGATAAGCAGAGAGATAATGGTTTACATTGTCACCTGCTGAAAAGAAATTAAGATCCACAAGTACTCTGAGAGACTTGAGAGATCTGATGAAGTAATGGTGAACATTCTTTTTTCATGGAGGGCACTTTGAGAGAAGTTTAGGTCATACTATATAACAATAGATTTGATTATTGCAACTTCCCTTTACTTCCTGCACAATATAAATTGTGTAGTTTCTAGAGGTAGTGAAGCCAAGAGCACATGCTGAGGGCACTGGCATGTAACAGAATTTAACTCCACAATTACTAGTACTCTTTCTGTAAGGCAAATTTTATGAATATCATGGTTCAATGAACCTGGACTTTTTTCCAAATCTAATAATCAGTGCAAGTTTATGCCAACAATAATTTCAGTCATTTTTATTAAGATTTTCAACAAACAACAGTGATGATAATGATTATGATCCCCCCCCCCCCTTCAAGAAGTCTTTGAGAACTTTACATCTTTCATTAAAAGTTTCTTAGGACCAAATTCTCTACTCTGTTACAAGTCTGGAGTAATTCCATTGATCTCAACAGCGGCTTAGTTCTCAGCGTCTCTGAAAATCAGGTCACTTATTTAGATGCTTAATTTTAAGGCACCATTTGTGAAAATCTTGGCCATTATCTGTAACATTGTTTTTGTGTCTTTGTAATCAGCTATAAAAAAAGCATTCTAATACATGACCTCTGATTATGAAATAGCAATGACATTTTATTGTAGGTAAGAATAAAAAAAATATGTGCATAAAATAAAGCTGCCTTGACAGTCAGGATATAGAAAATGAATGCTGCTTGCCAATTAGTTGGATTGAGTTTGAACAGCTGTTGTAAAGAAATGTGCTGTCTGGTTATATTTTCAAAAGTGTATTCATTTGTATATTACAAAAGCAAATTCACTGTAGTCAAAATTCCTGTGTATTTAAAATTCTACCTATGAGCCAGTTTGTTTTTTGAAAATTAGGGGTTATTCATTGATCACCCTTTTTACCAACCTGCACTGAATGATGAAATGAATTCCCATCAGAAAAACAAAACAAAAAGGATAAGATTTCACCACGTTGTAAACGCAAATATTAGCTCCCTGCATGGCAGAAACCACATCACAGAACAACAACATTTTGAGCATTATCTGTTTTAAGTGTAAAATACTAAGCTCAAGTATATGGGAAATATTCTAACAAAGAGGAAAGGGAAAAATAAAACCTGAAACATATCCATCTGCTGAACTAGAGACGCTTATGCCCAGCTTCAGCAATAATTAAAATGAGTTTATCAGTCATGTTTCTATCAACAGATGTCACTGCTGTCTATGAAAATTACCAGCGCAGGTTCCCAAGTAGAATGGACTTAATACATTCCAAAAACATTAAGCAAATACTGCTTTATAAAATAAGAAAGAGCAGGTAGCTGATTGTCTCCTACTATTGCCATTCTCTGAAACAGGGAGAAAAGTTGAGAAAGCAGGAAAAGAGATAAAAAAAATTGGTGGGGAGATTGTTCCCTCCAGCTCCACTTAGGCCCCAATTCAGCAGAGCACTTAAGTATATGACTTAGGGCCACATTTAAGAAACAAACAAACAAAAACTCAGGCCCAGGTTTGAAAAAGTGTGCTCAGTACTCAATACACACTCAAAAATGCAGAGCTCTTTCAAGTATCTGTCCATAAGTGTTTTGTTGAATAGGAATTGGCTTAAGCACATGGTTAAGTACTTTGGTGAATCACAGCGCTTAACTAAGAGAGTACTCTCTGGAAATGAATGTCATCTCTGCCGCATGGGTAGAGAGTCAATCCCTTACACAGCGCCATTCCCCGTGGCCTGGGCCCCATACCGTAGCCCTCATGGTCCAGGCCTCCATGGAAAGGTGAGTGGGAATAAGGGGAAAATGAACATGCCCCCCCCTATTCACACCCAAATATTTGTTCAGCATTTTTTTTCGTGTCCCCTCTCTGGGAGGGATAGCTCAGTGGTTTGAGCATTGGCCTGCTAAACCCAGGATTGTAAATTCAATCCTTGAGGGGGCCATTATAGGGATCTGGGGCAAAAATCTGTCTGGGGATTGGTCCTGCTTTGAGCAGGGGGTTGGACTAGATGACCTCCTGAGGTCCCTTCCAACCCTGATATTCTGTGATTCTATGAACAAAGTGGACCGTTCCTGAAAGCTGCAGACAGTGCAAGATGCCCTAGCAACATGGCTCCAATGCAGAAGGATTTTGACAACTACTTAACTGTACGTACCCACACCACCCTACAACTGAGGACACAATGGACACCAATTTCAAATGAAACTGCAGGGACAATCAAGATAGGCAGAATATAGTTACTCACACATTGCCATTTTGTCCAGGACACCAGTATTACTTTGACCTCATACATTTCTGTTTGACGTCAGGATAGTTTTTTTTTTTAACTTGATATTAAATTACAGATTAGAAAGTGTTCTGATCCCTGATATACAATAGCACCATATCCTTCCCATTGGAGTTGCAACTTGCTTTATTCCATCAGAGTATAGAACTTTCCCCTAACGCATTTATAAAACAATCATAGGAGACCACTGACTTCCTTTGGTTGTAGGCAAAGCCGCTCGATATGCTAGAATACCACATACCCAAGCAAAGTCCACCCTCTCTGAACAGACTGTACACACTATGGGCTTGTCTACATTACCAATACTTTGTTGGCTTAGCTATATGGGTATACCTCTGCTGGCTAAGCCCCCTAGTGGATATGCAGCTCACAACAACAAAAGGAGTTCTTTTGGTGGCATAGCTAAATCACCTCCCCAAATGACAAACTACACTGGCAGAAGGACTCTTTTGTTGGTATAACTGTTTACATTAGCATTTTTACCAGCAACAAACACTTCTGGCTGACATAGTTATTCCAGCAAAACAATGTAGTGTAGACCAGGCTATAAAGTCCAAACTTTACCTCTTTCCTTGAAGCTGGCCTTATCAGTAATTCACATGAACAGAACATAGATCTCTGGTCAACTTGACCGTTGGTAGGGTCTTCACTGCAGGAGCTCACTGTCCCTGATGACTTATGTGAGAGACAATCCAACCTATCTTATGGTACTAGATTGGAGATAATTAGATATACCTGATCTAACCTTAGAGTGGCTCAGCAAAAACACAACTCCCTGACATCAAGTTGATGGCACAGAAAAGCCCTGCATCCCCAAACTGGATCCAGAAATCTGCCATCATGTCACACACTGCTTATGTGATGTAGCCACTGTGATTCCCAGTGGAATTTTGCTAGATGGGGAATATTGCAGACATAGGTGCCAACTTTCCACGGCGCTCGTCCCCACCCCTACCACATGAATTTTGTTATGTGCACCAATATGGAGGTGATGTGTCAAATTCATTCTGCATACGTGTGGTAAAAAATTAGCGGGAACACTGTTGGGGCCCTATCTCACCTGTCTTACACTAATGTAAATCTGATTAACTAACTCACTGATGTAGAAGAAAAGTCCCAAGGTATTTAAACCCTAAAGCACAGTAAGAAAACATTAGGAATGAATGGGAAACCGTCTCTGGCTGTGGAACATTTCAGTGATTTTCTGAAGTGGCTGGTGCATTTGTAACCCACACACCTCCTGGGAGTGGTGCTCTGGCCCTTCTAGTGGCAGAGAGACCACTTAGCGATTAATGAATTTGCTACAGCCTTAGCGAAGAGATGTGGCTTTTAGCTCATGCAGTAGAGAGAGGCTCATGCATTTAGCTCCAGAGGTCCCAGGTTCAATCCCGCCCACTGACGACCAGGGTCTGTCGGTGTTACACATTTTCTTTCAACAAGCAGAGGCGATTTCTACAATATCACTATATATTCTTTCCCAACAAACAGAGAATACAGTACAAGAGGGTCCTTCCCCTGTACTGAATTCTCTGTTTGTTGGGAAAGAATATACAGTGTATTGTAGGAATTATTTTACTCTCTGGGTAATGAAGAAATTTGCATAATGCAAAAATAATGACTGAACTGAAGCTTAACAGCAAGAGGGGAATGTACATTTAAAACTGCACCATTTGTTTACTGTGAAGAACCTAAGATATTGAAATAGAAAACAGAATACCAGAATTTTAGTTTGATTCTTCACCTATTTCTTGATGCTAATGAGAGGGTAGTTTTACATACGGCTGTAGTTCGTTGTTATCTTTTGAACTACTGCTATGAAAACTAACCACTCAGCTTAACAGTTTGAATCATTAACTGGAATTATTATTCACATTGCTTTAGATTGTGACATATTCCAGACATCATAAATGACATTTATACCACATTCTGTAAAGTTTAAAGTGCTCTGAAATTACACAGGTTTCTACAGGTCTGTAACAATGCATTAAACATAGTCCCTTCTCTGAATTCCAATTCACATACTTTTGAGGGAAGGTGCAAGAAGAGACTACAATGGTACTTTAGGGTTTCATAGTAATTGCTACACTGGTTGGCATTTCAAAATGAATATGATCCTTTCACTGACATCTTTCATCACTTAGGGCCAATACTTGTCATTGTGGACGGTTTGCCATGAATGGAAATTCCATGCTAGGATTGAGGCCAATAATACAGTATGTAACAGATAAGAGTTGTTAGATCTGGAGTTCATGGTACTCATCTGGGGATGAATCCTGCTCCCATTGAAGTCAATGTAAAAAACTCTACTGAGTTGAATATTGCAGGATCAAGCCCCTGAAACATAAGTGTTTTAACATGTTGCATTAGAAAACTGAAAAACTTTCAGAACAGAGATATTGATGTAATTGCTGTGCTAGTAAAGAGATTGGTAACAGCTCAATTGGTCAAATGAAAGATCTTTCAATAAAATCCCATAATGAAGGCACTAGAGTACTGCATCATCTCCACATACTATGTTCTTAAGAGAAACTCAGTTGTAAGGAGAGCGTTCTACTAACCACAAGAGGCAGACTAGGAAATGGACTGTCTTTGCTGGAATTGTTTGTACAGTGCCTAGGTTGGGGGGGGCATGCAGGGAGGGCTGATCCCTAATTAGGACTCGATATGCTACCTCAATATAAAATTAATTAAATAAATTCCACAGTGTAAATTGAAAGCATCACTGATCTCACTTAGGAAAGAAAGAGAACTGGAAGTTAATGCAGTTTTTGAGCAGCCAATGAATTAGGAAAAACACCATTAAAGCAATACAAAAAATTCTGAAATATCTGGGGGGGGTTCTGTTTTTTCTTTCTTTGTGTAGACACCTATCTTAATAAGCACATGCCAACAATGAGGATTGGGCCTTTGGCAACTGAATTACCTTGATAGCCAATAATGTGTTCTCTTAGCAGTGTTGACATTGAAGAATGGGTCATTGCAATGCTACTTTTATGAAGTTTGATTCACTGATTGAACATGTACAACTGGTGCAGAATGAGACAACTGGAAATGTGGGGAGGACTTGAATAACTCCAGGCATGTTCTTCAGTCCTTCCAGGACAGCAAGTGTCAGGTTTGTTCTTTCAATTACTGGATTTCAGGTTAGATGGGCAAGGATTCGGGCTGTTGTGTCTTCAAAATGTGTAAGAAGTCCAACTATATCGCATTTGAAATAACTGCCAGCTGCTCTATGGAAACTAATTTGGGATGGGCTAGGGTGACCAGATAGCAAGTGTGAAAAATCAGGACAGGGGATGGGGGGTAATAGGTGACTATTTAAGAAAAAGCCCCCAAAATTGGGACTGTCCCTATAAAATCGGGACATCTGGTCACCCTAGGATGGGCATCAATGGCGCTTACATATTCAAAAATACAATTAACAGAAATAGTAGACGCAAAATATTTTCATCATTCAGTATGGTGGCATTTTGTGGCCAAACAACCCACAACAAACAAAACACACCTTTAGAGTCCATGATAACATTGACTTTCAGGAAAATATACTCGTGGCTTCTTTGTATTGCAACAGTGAGTAACAATGTTCAGCAGAAAGAGACAGATGTCAGGAGGGACTTCCTCCACTACAGCCATCAGTGGTGTCAAAGTTAGACTCAGGAGTCTCAGTTTGTCAGACCACTCTGTTTTATTAGCACAGCGCTCTGCTAATAACACCCAGATAACGTGAGCACCCTCCAAGACCCACACTACCTTATTTTATACAGATAAAAAGGGCGCGAACTTAACAAGAGAGCAAAGAAAGCAGAACTGACAAGTTTACCCAAGGCTAGACATACATATTCAATTTTCTTACTAACTTTTACAGATCTCCGGCTGATGTTTCACCATTAGCTTAAGCGGACTCATTGTTTATGTCTTAATGTTCCTTTTCCTGACACCTGTATTTCAGCATTCCTTATTTCTGCTTAAAGGTACATACAGCATTTCTTTAATCCATTCTATTTTTACAATATAATTCATTCTACTTTCACAGTGGCCAGCTAGTGGTGTAGCTGCAGCATTACAATCCCTAACAGACAGGGTAAGCCACATAAACCAGGATATTCCCCTGGTCAGTATACCCTCCTTTCAAGCAGGAGTAAGGGTATGTCTACACTACGGGATTAATCCGAATTTATATAATTCGAATTTTGGAAACAGATTGTATAAAGTCGAATGTATGCGGCCACACTAAGCACATTAATTTGGTGGTGTGTGCGTCCATGTACCGGGGCTAGCTTCAATTTCCGGAGCATTGCACTGTGGGTAGCTATCCCATAGCTATCCCATAGTTCCCGCAGTCTCCTCCGCCCATTGGAATTCTGGGTTGAGATCCCAATGCCTGATGGGGCCAAAAACATTGTCGCGGGTGGTTCTGGGTATATCCTCCCCCCTCTCCAGGGAAGCAACGGCAGACAACCGTTTCGTGCCTTTTTCCTGGGTGAACAGTGCAGACGCCATACCACGGCAAGCATGGAGCCCGCTCAGCTGAAGACAGCAGTCATGAACATTGTAAATACCTCGTGCCTTATTGTGCAGTTTATGCTGAACCAGAACCTGCAAAACCAGGCGGCGAGGAGTAGGCTACGGCAGCGCGGCAGCGAGAGTGATGAGGATATTGACATGGAATTCTATCGAACCGCGGGACCCGGTGCTTTGGAGATCATGCTGTTAATGGGGCAGGTTATAGCCGTGGAACGCCGATTCTGGGCCCGGGAAACAAGCACAGACTGGTGGGACCGCATAGTGTTGCAGGTGTGGGACAATTCCCAGTGGCTGCGAAACTTTCGCATGCGTAAGGGCACTTTCTTGGAACTTTGTGACTTGCTTTCCACTGCCCTGAAGCGCCAGAATACCAAGATGAGAGCAGCCCTCACAGTTGAAAAGCGAGTGGCGATAGCCCTGTGGAAGCTTGCAACGCCAGACAGCTATCGGTCAGTCGGGAATCAATTTGGAGTGGGCAAATCTACTGTGGGGGCTGCTGTGATGCAAGTAGCCAAAGCAATCACTGAGGTGCTGCTACGAAAGGTAGTGACTCTGGGAGATGTGCAGGTCATAGTGGATGGCTTTGCTGCAATGGGATTCCCTAACTGTGGTGGGGCGATAGATGGAACCCACATCCCTATCTTGGCACCGGAGCACCAGGGTACCCAGTACATAAACCGCAAGGGTTACTTTTCAATGGTGCTGCAAGCACTTGTGGATCACAAGGGACGTTTCACCAACATCAACGTGGGCTGGCCGGGAAGGGTTCATGATGCTCGCGTCTTCAGGAACACTACTCTGTTTAAAGGGCTGCAGCAAGGGACTTACTTCCTGGACCAGAAAATAACGGTTGGGGATGTTGAAATGCCAATAGTTATTCTTGGGGACCCAGCCTACCCCTTAATGCCATGGCTCATGAAGCCATACACAGGCAGCCTGGACAGGAGTCAGGAGCTGTTCAACTACAGGCTGAGCAAGTGCAGAATGGTGGTAGAATGTGCATTTGGCCGTTTAAAAGGTCGCTGGCGATCGTTACTGACTCGTTCAGACCTCAGCCAAACCAATCTCCCCATTGTTATTTCTGCTTGCTGTGTGCTCCACAATCTCTGTGAAAGTAAGGGGGAGACCTTTATGGCAGGGTGGGAGCTGAGGCAAATCGCCTGGCTGCTGATTATGCACAGCCAGACACCAGGGCGATTAGAAGAGCACACCAGGAAGCGCTGTGCATCAGAGAAGCTTTGAAAACCAGTTTCATGACTGGCCAGGCTACAGTGTGAAATTTCTGTTTGTTTCTCCTTCATGAAAACCCGTCCCCTTTATTGACTCATTCTCTGTAAGGAACCCACCCTCCCCGTTCCCCCAGCTTGCTTTCAAAGGAAATAAAGTCACTATCGTTTAAAAATCATGTATTCTTTATTAACTGATTATAAACATAGGGAGAGAACCAACAAGGTAATCTGGGTGAGGTTTGGGAGGAGGATAGGAGGGAAGTAAAAGGCCACTGAAAAAATTCAATATAATGACAGCCTTTTGGTTGGGCTGTCCACTGGGGTGGAGTGGGAGGGTGCACGGATCCTCCCCCCCCCCCCCCCCGCGTTCTTACACGTCTGGGTGAGGAGGATATGGAACATGGTGAGGGGGAGGGAGGTTATACAGCAGCTGCAGCGGCAGTCTGTTATCCTGCTGCCGTTCCTGAAGCTCCACCAGACGCCGGAGCATGTCCTTTTGATCACGCAGCAGCCCCAGCGTTGCAGCCTGCCACCTCTCATCTCGAGCGTCCCTCATGACCTCACGTTCACTGGCATCTTTCCTAAATTTAGATACCGTGTCCTTCCACTCATTCAAATGAGCTCTTTCATTGCGGGTGCATTCCATGATTTCTGCGAACATATCGTCTCGCGTCTTCTTTTTCCGATGCCTTATCTGAGATAGCCTTCGGGACGGAGGAGGGAGACTTGAAAAATTTGCAGCTGCTGGAGGGAGGGTTGAAAAAAAGGAGAGAAGTTTTTAAAATGATACATTTTACAGAACAATGCTTATACTCTTTCACGGTGAACAACACTATTGACATTACACAGCACATGTGATTTCGGTACAAGGTCGCATTTTCCATCTTAATATTGAGTGCCTGTGGCTTTGGTGTTAGAGATCACAGACGCAGGTCCAGGCAACAGAATTCAGCTTGCATGCAGCCATGGTAAGCCATGGTCTTTCGGCTTCTGCACCCTCCTTTCCCACATACCAAGCAAAGCCCGTTGACTGCTGCGGTTTTCCTGTTAACCTTCAGCAGCAGAAAACAAACGAACCCCACCCCCCATCCAATTCTCTGGGATGATCGCTTTATCCCTCCCCCCACCGCGTGGCAGGTATCAGGGAAGATCCCTGCAGAAACCAAACTAACCCCCCCGCCCCCCCCTCCCGCCATGAATTATCTGGGATGATCACTGTACCCCTCCCCCACCGCATGGTTGGTAACAGGGAAGATCCCTGCTAGCCAAACGCGAAAAGCTCAGGGCCAATTCCCCCCACCCTGCGCTTGGCTAACTGCCGGGAAGGATTTCTTTTCAGCCACAGGCAAACAGCCCAGTAGGAACGGCCACCTCTGTCCCCTTAATTAAATTCCCGTATTTCAACCAGGTTACCATGAGCGATATCACTCTCCTGAGGATTACACAGCGAGATAAAGAACGGATGTTGCTTGAATGCCAGCAAACACCGGGACCATATGCTGCCAGGCTTTGTCAGGCAATGATACCAGATTACTTGCTGCAAGCATGGCGTGGTCAAGTGTCCTACCATGGAGGACGGAATAAGGCTGCACTGCCCAGAAACCTTGTGGCAAGGCTTTTGGAGTACCTCCAGGAGAGCTTCATGGAGATGTCCCTGGAGGATTTCCGCTCCATCCCCAGACACATTAACAGACTTTTCCAGTAGCTGTACTGGCTGCGAATGCATCCCAAGTCCTCAGGGCAAAGTAATCATTAAAAAACGCTTGCTTTTAAAACAAGTTTTATATTTTAAAAGGTAAACTCACCTGAGGTCCCTTCCATGGGGTCATGGTCTTGGATACTGGCTTGGGAGGGTTGGGAGGGTACTTCAGTCAGGCTGAGAAAAAGATCCTGGCTGTTGGGGAGAACGGAGTGCTGGGTGCTCTCCGCAAGCTCGTCCTCCTCCTCCTCCTCCTCCTCTTCCCCATCTGCAGAATCCTCAGGTGTAGCTGATGAGATTATCCCCGCCTGGGAATCCACGGTCACAGGTGGGGTAGTGGTGGCGGCCCCCCCTAGAATTGCATGCAGCTCGGCGTAGAAGCAGCATGTCCGCGGCTCTGACCCGGAGCGACCGTTTGCCTCCTTTGTTTTTTGATAGGCTTGTCTGAGCTCCTTGACTTTCACGCGGTACTGATCTGAGTCCCTATTGTGGCCTCTCTCCATCATGCCCTTGGAGATTTTTTCAAAAGTTTTGGCATTTTGTCTTTTCGAACGAAGTTCTGCTAGCACTGAATCCTCTCCCCATATAGCGATTAGATCCAGTACCTCCCGTACGGTCCATGCTGGTGCTCTTTTTCGATTATCGGCCTGCATGGTTACCTGTGCTGATGAGCTGAGCTATCTGTGGTCACCTGTGCTCTCCACGCTGGGCAAACAGGAAATGAAATTCAAATGTTCGTGGGGCTTTTCCTGTCTACCTGGCCAGTGCATGCGAGTTCAGATTGCTGTCCAGAGCAGTCACAATGGTGCACTCTGGGACAGCTCCCGGAGGCCAATACCATCGAATTGCGGCCACACTAACCCTAATTCGAAATGACAATATCGATTTTGGCGCTACTCCGCTCGTCGGGGAGGAGTACAGAAATCGATTTTAAGAGCCCTTTATTTCGAAATAAATGGCTTCGTTGTGTGGACGGGTGCAAGGTTAATTCAATTTAACGCTGCTAAATCCGAATTAAAGTCATAGTGTAGACCAGGCCTAAGCTTCACTATTACAAAATAGACACTTTGCTTATCTATACACTAAGGGTTTGCAGTTATACTAGTGGCTGGAGACAGATAGCTGTAATTGGACCAGATCCCCTGTGTGGATGATCCACCAGTCACTTGGGCAGATTAAACTTGGGCAGGCAATGTTTAAGGGCTTTTCCAGACCCTTCCCTGAGTAGGGTGAGCAGCGCTGTCCTGCGAAAGGATTGCTCAGTCACCTGGGATGATGTAGAACATCCTTGTTGCCCAGGATTCAAGGCTGATGACCAGAATCCCAGGCCTGCATGCAGGTTTGTGGTTATGATTCCCAGTGTTCATCTACATGTGACCCTTCAACATTCACCTATTGCCACAGAATTCTCTCTTTCTTAACAATGAGTGAATGTCATCACATAAAAAACCTCATGCATGAAGACAAATGCACAGGGGCAATCTCACTCTCTCAGCTGCTAAAGTCAAAGACCTACGACCCCACAGGTCATGATGACTGAGAACTTCATTAGCTGCAGCGATTGACGTCTTTTGTGCATTGTCAAGCCTTACATATTCCACAATGCATTGTTGCATTGCCTTTCCAGCCATTGGACCAACATGTCTCCTCTGCCTGGTCTGCCAAAGGAGATTTAATATGCTGGGGATAGGAGTTTCCCCTCATGACTATTCTCTACCTGGTTTAACCTGTCAATCAAAGCAGTGACCTGTGGTGTGGCCACTGCCACCACCACTGCGGCATAGTAGCAGCTATTTGGAACCACAGGTGAGAGCTGGGTGTGAAGTGAGGATCAATGAAAGAACCACTCAAAGAGTGCAGCTCTCCTGTCTTTCAGAGAACTACTTCTCCTTCTATACCCCAGGCACCCATAACTTTTACATGATTATATTGTGCTTAGTACAAATTAGCTGAGTTGCTATATATCCTGATGTTTTTTTCCTTAAATTGCAGCTCTACTTTAAAAAGTGACTTATCAAAAATATGTTGCTTGTTGTGTCTTAAAGAGGCCAGATAAAACTTGTTCATTAACAGATGCACCCCCCGAGTAAAACTAGTAGGGGTTTCAGCCTGAGAGGAACTGGGGGATTCAGGATTTGTAAGATTCTAGACAAAAAACAATGGCCTGAATTCCTGTGATCCTTAATTGAAAAGATCTCTCATTGAAGTCAATGGGAATTTTTTTTTAGGACTGTATTTGCCTGAACACTGTAGAGAGAATGGACGTAACTCTTAAAAAGCTGGGACTTGGAACATTGTGAGTGTGCTGTGCCTTGATCTGACTTTAGAAAATCAGGATTTAATCCTTTCCTGGCACCCAAAGAATGGAATGGTTAGAAGTGTATATATGTGAACCATGAGCTATGCCCGCATAAAACTGGGTGCCGTCTAACAATGGCCCAGATACTCTGATGCCGCCAGCTTCAATGGGGAACTGGCCATGACTCCCTGTTTACCTGCACAGTTTTATGATGGTCACGGCTCTGGCAGACTTGAGCACTCTAAATCCACCAGCTGCCCAAGAGACTGTGTTGGAGCAGAGTGTTTTCTGGCCATTCCAGCTCCAGCCGAGGATGCATGGAAGTAGAGTAGCACCATGTGAGCAATGCAAACAAAATGGAACAGGTCAGAAAATCGGGTCCAAAATAAATATCTTGATCAACAACTCTGCAACTTTAACTGATTTTTATTACCGGTACTTTTAGTCCCCTCCCCCCCCCAGCTATTAGAGTTCAAATATAAGGTGCAGAATTCCTTGAAGAAATTGGCTTTTATTAACAAAGAACATGTGGGCTCCTGGAAAATTCTAATCCTAGGAGAAGTTACAATATTCAGTAGTTTAGTATACAGTATCTGACCAAAGGCAGGTTGATTGTGTGCCAGAGCTCTTATTTTCTTTACTAGAAAAAGAGGCCTCCTTTACATGTGGCATTGAAAAAACCCCTAGACATGATTTTTCCTTTTGAATCCTGTTATTGCCCTGTTCATCACAGTTCAGACAGAATGCTAGATGAGGTGAAGATTCAGTGCTGGTTCACGTTGCCAGGTCTGCCTCTTGGTTGCATTATTCCATAGCAATTGTCAGCAACAAAGGACACATTTCCAGAATGGACCCTTGTGCAGAGCATCTTATTTACCCACTGCTTGAACTGGATTATGCCCTCTTTCATGGAGGAAGGATGGGTTGGAAAATAAACCACTTCACCTGTACACTTCAGAGAATATGTGCTAACTTCAGCCATTCCAATGAAACATGACTACGCATCTTTGCAGAAAAACAAGTTCTGTCTTTGCACCAGCTGATCCAGATTGTCGCTGCAGAGCGTATTTCTACAGTGCATATTCTGAGCTTCACTAGACTGAGCTGTAAACTACACCTCTACCCCGATATAACGCTGTCCTCGGGAGCCAAAAAATCTTACCGCATTACCCCGGAGCGCTGCTTTACTGCGTTATATCCAAATTCGTGTTATATCGGGCCGCGTTATATCGGGGTAGAGGTGTACTAGAGATGGACAGCATAGACTCAGTGTAAGGGAGGCTCGTAAATCAAGGGAAAGGCTGGTGCCTTAACTAAGGATGAGATTGTCTGGCAAACAGAATTAACATCTTGGGAAAGTGTTTCCACTACTAAAACTGAGACTCGGGCTATGTCTACACTTCCCATAGTTTACACTAAAGCAGGATGCACCAAATTGCTGCACTGTAATTCACCCGTGTGGACACTGCAGGGGTGAACTAAAAGTTTCCTAGTTCACATTAAGGTAATCCTGTTTGACAATGATTACATTAGTGCAAACTAGGAATCTTTTAGTTCAAGCCGGCAGCATTTACATGGGGGAGTTATAGCGCTGCACTTTGGTACGCACTGATATTCACAACCCCGTAGTCTGAACAGCAGGGCAGTGTAGAAATCTGAGGCCAGGTAGTAAGTACAAGGCCTGCCGAAGTACAAGAGAGTGCTAGAAAGGTCAAGAGGCTTGACTGAAAGGGAGCAGGAGTTTGGACAATGGTGAAGAGCTGTCCAGCTGGTTGACTATAATGAACCACTTGCTTTGTTTTTAAACCAGGACTGTGGCTAGAAACAGTGTTTGAGTTGTATTGTTCTACTCCTACACAGTATTGTTCAACCTTTCAGTTGCTTCAACAGTAATTAAATAAAATAAATGTGTGTAAGCTAAGGGGAAAAATACTAAAGTTTTTGTTCCCTGATCTTTTTTCTCATAGTTTCAACATCACAACTGTCACGGAAGTTCTCAGTTAAAGAAAGAAAGCAGGAGGGGAAATAAAAACCATCCTGGGATAAATTGTGGCAATGTTTTTGCACATTCTCTCCTCCCTCCCCACCTCCCCCACCAGTTTTCAACCAACTATAGGATGCATTGAAATGTTTTCAGTTTCAAACTTGATGGAATTTCATATGTAGACGTTTTAAATTTTGAAATTTCAAAATTTGATTAAACAAATCACAACACGTGATTTTTTCTCCCTTTTCTTCCAGCTATCTTTAATAATAATATAGTCTCCCATTATTCTTCCTGAATGAACAGTTGCAGAATATGTTGTGCTTTTGAATCTCAGGAATGCAAGTTTCTGCGCAAGTCTGACTGCATTCAGGGA
Source organism: Emys orbicularis (assembly GCF_028017835.1). NCBI lineage: Eukaryota > Metazoa > Chordata > Testudines > Emydidae > Emys > Emys orbicularis. The sequence continues at coordinate 94,347,537 of NC_088691.1, read as the reverse complement.
GTTACTATGACAGATTAATGGAAGAAAATACAGAACAATCAGCAAGGTGAGAATGAAATTATGTAGTATGATTGGGACATAACACTGCATAGTCTAATAGCAGTGCTGCAAGACCCAAATTATAAGATGAAGAAACTCCTATAGTGAAACACCAGTGGGATTTTTCCAGACCGTAGACATACATTCATCCAAAGTACACATGCACTTATTATTAAAGCAGTGGTTTTTCTCCTACAAATACACAAATATCATGGTGTTGGTGTTCTTTCAAATACAAGGAGAAAGAATTACAGTAAGCAGCCCTGTTTGTCCAGTTAAATACCATCTCTTTGTATCTCTGAGGCTACACACTCTTGCTCTGTTGAACATGCCTATAATTGCTAAGGGGCTAGCTACACCTTTCTGGAGTAAGTGCGCCCATCTCAAGTCTGGGCCTCCTGCTCTGACCTGTCTCTGGTTGGCATCTCACAATTCTTCCACCCTTAGACTGGTACATACCCTATGTATACCAACCGCTTATCCCCCTGCAGTACCAGCTGTGTGTCAGGCACTTGCATTTCTTCTGTTTTGGAACTTGTGACCAGCGATATTGGCCAACAGGCTTTTTCAAACAAAAAATATTTTTATTTAGTAGTTGGAGTAAAACACAAACAGCCTTGGCCTCCTCTAATCTTATGCTTCCCTACAAGCTAAATACTCAAAAGAGTTGGAAAAAAGCCATTTCACCTAACCTGAATTTTTTCATTAAAGTGTATCAATTCTGAAAAAAATTCCCACAAAAACATTTTTTTCTGAAATGAAAACAACTTAGAAAAAAATAAAATTGTTTCTTTCAGTTTTCAAAAATGTATATTAATGTTTTACAATATTTCATGATGTCAGTAGTATCAGTACATATGACATGTCATAATACAATATAATCATTGAAAAGTCCTATTCTATTTTTAGATTATTTTATTTAGTGTTTGAGAAAACATTAAAGGCAGCTGCTACCTAGTACAGATTGAAACATCTTATTTTCTAGCTCAATGTATCTTCTGTCTGTGTTGTCACATAACCAGCTAGTGCCTCATTTAAATACAAATGCAATGGCACCTGTTACCCATTTGTTTCTTTTTCCTACTGGCCCCGCTTCTCTCTCTATTTTAGCAGTGAATGCAAACATTGTTTTAAGACCATTTTAAAAAGCTGTTTAAGAAAAAACAAAAACAAACAAATATACGGGATGTTGCTGCAGCTGCAGCCAGTGGCAGGCTCCAGGGCTCCTCCTCCCCCCAAGTCCCAGCTCTCAGCAGTACATGGACCACATCAACACCGATGCTCCTTTCAGTGGTAGCTGTTACTTATGCTCTGCAGTGACTGCCAGTATTCAAGCTGGAGAAGGGAACATTTCCCTCTCTTTTTACTTTTACATTTCTTGTTTGTGATGTGCTTGTCCTTCCTGCTCTACTTATTTCCAAACAGCATTTGATCTTTAAGTAAGTATAGCCTATTATAATGCACCTGTGGTATAGTTCATATAAGGTACAGCTGTTATACTGTTTTTCATTATAGCTTTCATGTCCCATCTGGAACTAAAATGTACATATAACTTGTTTGCAAATGCTATAGGGAGCTTATTTTATGTCAATCTATATGATCTCAAATGTCAACTATAAAAATGGTCCTTCAAATATTACAGCTCACTCACAAATAGGATCTAACATCTGTAGGTATGGAAGAAAAGAAACCTATCTTTCCACACGGAATCACTTGTAAACTGTTTGCATGAACTAAGAGAAGAGGTGCAGCTGGTGTCAGATGATGCAAGCAGTGATAGGAGGATATTAGAGGGCATCGCTTGAGTGGGGGCAGCCGATGCATATGGAAAAACGTAAGAAAGACCAGTAAACTCCATGTTATGGTTTTCATCATACACCACAGGATTTGAATGAAGGGGGATGAAATGGTGTGCACCACTCAAAGCGAAACATACAAACATATGCAGAAGTAGTCAGAAATCATGGTCACTAAGGCTAAACTTGTAAAAGGTATCCTAGGATAAAGGGATTCCATGATTTTCACATTTCAAAACATACATTCCTGACCTTTCTCATTGTGGACGGTTTGCCATTTTCATATTAGTTCATACATGCTTTAGTATCTGATCGTGCATCGGTTCAATATGTAAAACATATGCTACTTATGAGACACTCATAGGGTATATCTATACTATCCGCCGGATCAGCAGGCAGCAATCGAGCCAGCGGTGGTTGATTTATCGTGTCTAGTCTAGATGCGATAAATCAACCCCCGAACGCCCTCCTGTACTCCACCGCCGCGAGAGGCACAGGTAGAGTCGACAGGAGAGCGGCAGCGGTTGACTCACCGCAGTGTCTGCGGTGAGTAGATCTAAGTAGCTGAAGTTGCGTAACTTAGATCGATCCCGCCCCCCCCCCGTGTAGACCAGGCCTTATAAGTTATATATTTTCATATAGGTTAGTTATGTTTGTTTTTGTAATATAGAAAGAAAAATACAAAGATACCCTGAAGTGTAGAGAAAACAGGAATTGGTACATACACAAATATTTAATATTTATATAGTACGTAACAAATAAGATGTTTGTGATCGAAGTGGATTAATTACAAAGGAAATGTCAGAGAGAGAGATACTGCTTTATTCCTGGTACAGCTTCCTATAAAGTTTAGCTCCCTTGCTCTCACTCTCAGCAGAGAAGCCAGTGATTCAATAGGCACGGATACTTAAATGCCTCCTTCGGCCTCAAAAGGAAAGAAGGACTGAAATGCATTTGTGGGCACTTTGTGCATTGCCAATTCTTGTGCTACACCTGGTTTCTGGGTCAAGAGTAAACTTCATATAGCCACAGACTTGCAGTCATTCAGTTCAATTTCAATAAAAGTGTTCATTTGTAGCCTCACCCAAAGAGAAGAGTTGGAGTGTAATATATCTTTTGTATGTCTATAACCTGAATGGGACTGAGATATTTTAACTCAAGAAGAAACAAAGGGTATTTCTCCCAGAAACAGAAGGGGGGGGGGGGGACAGAAGGGGGGATTTATTGCGGGACATTTGAAACACACCAGTTATTAAGGCATAAAGGCATAAAGATTCTAGATTATACAACTCCCTCATTGAAGTTTAGTGTAATCAGCATCACTGATAACTTTCTCAAGAGCTAGTGGTCAGAAGCCAGAACTCATCATAGAGCCAATTATGACATTTCTAGCATGCCTTTTGTCAGTTTGGTCCCTGCCAAAGTAGAATCAATGCAAAGGTTTCATTGCTGAGAATCCAAGTGCTGGTGAATGGCCCCATTGGCGTTCTCTCAAGCACTGCCATTAAAGCTCTCAGCAACGTGCAGTTCCTAAGCAACGCATGTTGCCATATTAACAGTGACACAAAAATATTTTAAAGCCAGTATTGTTAACTCACATAATCACAACTAGTTGTTATGAAACTCTGTGAGAGAGTTGCAGAATTGTATTGATGGGTCTTACTGAAACAAGTTAATATACGTTAATGGAGTATCACCAGATTTACTCCAGTGTGCGAAGAGACTCAGGTCCAAGTTGTTTGCACTAATTCACATATTGCCTATTCCTATGGTTAGGTACATTCGATGTCCAGCTGTAACAGTGCCTTGAGGCTCCAGCTGACAGATCACTGACTGTTGTTCTGCAACTTGCTCCAACAATGAAGACGGGCCAATGCTTGTTTACACTTTGGCTACCTTGCCATTATAACACCACTTCTTCTACCATCAGGCAGTCCATATATTTCCCCCATTGCACAAAATCTCTTAACCCGTCCCAGGCCTTCCAGCAAACAACCCCATATTTGCCTTCAAACTACTAGGCTCTAACATATGTTGATCTGACAGCTATTCTGAGCCATTGGAGCACCTGCATGCTCTGATTATACCCTGTTTGCCTCTTAATTAGACACTCATTCACCATTCATTTCACCTGGTGAATCCAGGAATACCTTTACCTTAAGGGTATTCATTGGGTTAGATTAGTTATGCTAATCAGCCACCACAGGCTGACAATTAACCCTAATTAGCTAATCCTTTACTCTTAAACATAACCCCAGGTATTTATATTTTAAACTTTTCATAGATTCTAGTACCAGATAATTCACACATTAGATTTCATGAAGGTTCCACGGTACCTCTCTTTGAGAATGCAGCCAATGGGCGCTTTCCCAGTGACTCCACTGGGCGCAGGATCAAGTCTTTTATGCACAGAACAAGTGCAACATAGGCAGTTGCAGTTTAAGCTTCTCCCACACTGATCTGGCCAGTGTGCGTCTGCTGCTATGGGTGAAAGACTGTCTCAGTCTCCATGATCTGTGGCCTCTTTTTTTAGACTGACACTGAAATGCCAAATGTGGTAGTGGTCCTGTGCTGTAAATAGCTAGGAACTAGATTAAGACCACTGTGCCAGCAGGCTACCTAGAAGCCAGTAGACAACACACACTTATTCTGGAAACAGACAGTTTTGGTGACCTAGTTTACCCACAACCATTTTGGCTCTCTGTGTGGACAGCACCCAGGATGAGTCAAGTATTTCAGAAGCCACCCAGATCTAATTTACATGCAGTTTGGCATTTGAGAATACTGTTTTAACATTTACTTTGTGCATATCTTTCAATTGTACAGCATCTTCACAGCTGGATCAGAATAAATAAATCCTGATTTAATAAATAATATTGCTTTTATAATAATCACTATCCAGCATATGAATCTCTTAATGCTGTGATTTTAACATTTTCTCAGCTTCTAAATCTCAATTTGATATGATAAAGCTACTCTTGCTTCAATGCATATATATATATACTAACTGTCCTAAAATACCAATTATGGGTAGATCTTCCAAGGCACATAGCATCATTCAAATCAAGCCCAAGCTGGTCACTAAGAGAGTCATGACTGTAATTTAAAATGCATTTTCTCTCACATAAGCAGCTGAGAAAGGGCAATGTTATAATGGCATGGCACTCAGACTTTGATGCTTTCTAGGGAGATTTTTCTTTGGGCATTACAATTTGCTAAAGGAAAATTGAAGATTATGTATAGAGGCATATATTACTGTTAAAATATTAATTTGCACTAGCAGCTGATGGACACGATTCAAATTAGGAAACACCAGGATTTGGAGCATTACACACATGATTACAATATACTATTGCCTGCTTTTTAGGCCTTAGCATGGACCAAGTGTCACAGAGCATCATGTATAAAGTGCTGGGGTAGCCCACAATTCTCTGAGTCTACCTACATTCAGATTTAATCATCATTTTACCACACACATAAAACATTGGGAACAGATTCATGACCTACAGCTCCAAAAAACCAAAACAAGCCATCACCACCACAGGTCTCTCTACCTCTTGAGATAAGAAGCATAATTTTGCTAGCTCCGCTTTACAAAAGAATCAAATACCTGATATTTATTTTTACATCCCCTAGACAGCAGTGGTACAATACTAATATATATAGTATTTACAGTCTAAATCAGCTGTTTAGAGCACAACTTGTAAAAACTTTGTTTCTTCGCTCAGAGATTTGTAGAAAAGACAGGTTGACTGAAAAGACATGTGGCGGATATGCAGATGGCTTATTGCTAATGGGGGCGTCATTTTCACTGTTACATTCATAAGGGCAGTCTATTAATTGGGTAATACATTTAAAACATGTATGATGTATTATTTTCTGAGTGTAAAGTGCACAGAGTTTCAGAAAAACTCCCATTTGAAGATGGGATGGTACCACAGCCGGAAAAGCTGGAAGGGATGTATCCATTTCTAAGTGATACATGCAATTTTGGCAAGTGCACGGATATTGTCTTTTCCATTTGTTTGTTTGATTTCATGTCACAAGTCAGCAGGATTCTGTCTTCTGTGTTTAAGTTGGGGACAGAACAGCTTCAAGAATGGAAGTCAGGTTGGTGAGGAGGGAGTCTTTATATAAAAAAAAAAAAAAAAAAAAAAAAAAAGCCTCTATGTCCGAGGTATATAATTTAGCAGCAAAAATACCCCGAGTGCATGAGATAAGCTTTTCATACAACTGTGGGTACATCCACACTGCAATAAAAAAACCCTCACACCAACTCTCAGAGCTCAGGTCAATTGACCCAGGCTCATGGGGCTCAAGCTGCAGAACTAAAAATTGCAGTCTAGACGTTCGGCTTTGAGACTCTCCCCCCATCACATTCAGAGCCCAGGCTCCAGTGTGGGTCCAAAGATCCACACTGCAATTTTTAGCCGTGCAGCCCAAGTCAGCTGACCTAGGTCAGCCATGGCCATGCTGCAGGTGTTTTATTGCAGTGTAGACATACCTTAAAACTCGCAGAATGCAAAGCACTTTGTAAGTATCTATTCACAGTTACCAAAAATCAGACACTAGGTGCTAGATTCTCAGATAGGGTAAATCCGTTACACCAGGTGAAGAACTGGCCCAGTACTATAATAATTATATTAGTTATACAGGGGTAAGTGGGAGTAGGCCCATCAATTGGTATTCTGTATGCATTATTCAGGTTCATGCATTTTAGTGTGCAAGACAATTTCTTCTCATCATTTTATGAATATGCAGGAAGCAGAGTCAGATTAAATATGATAACCAACACTATCCGTGGACCAAACTGCATGCTGCCTTGAATTCTGACAGCACTGTCAGGGATCTCAATCAAATTTGAATTGCATTGTGCCAGAACTTCTAGGGTCAGCTCTAGTCAATACAATTCAGGAAAGCAGGAGTCACATGCAGTAGGAATATGTCCATTTTTAAATCATAACCAGTGTGCCTATCAGTACAGTATATTTGGTGAAATGCTAGCCATTTACTCCCTTAATTTTGAAAAGACAAAATTCCTTTAACATGCTACATTATTTGGTGAAAGGACAATGTAATGATTAGCTTCAGTTTAAAAAAGGAATCAATTGTTGACAGCCTCATTTTAAGGAACAATGTGCTTATAAGTAGTAAAAGCAACTAACTGCATAAGCTATAATATTTCAAGTAATATAATGAAAAACAATATAATAAACCTCTCTATGATGGAAAATATGTAGTCAGTATAAACTCCAATTTCAGCAAATGAAATCTTTGTTTGAATTTAACTATACATTTGTGATTGAAGAAAGGCAAGACATGTCTGATATTTCCCTCATGGGAAAGAGGGGTGCTTTAAAAACCTAGATCCAGTTTATGGCAGTTTGATTCTTTATTAGAAACAACATTCACTCTCCACATTTTACAGGTATATGCACTAGTATATTTTTTTTCACTTATTTAATATGTCAGAAAACATATAGTGCATCTCTCCATGGAGATACTCTGCATGGAATAACAATAATTTGATATAAAAATAGAGAGCCTGGAGTGTTTTTTTAAAAAGGCATAATTTGAGCACATAGCTTCAGAGTACCACACGGAAAATGTAAAGTATCCTTTCAGATTAAGCAACAGTATTAAAAATGCTTATGAATTTATTTAATTAACTATCTTTCTTTACTTCTTAAATCTAAATGATATTTCCACTTAAGAGACTCTGACAAAGGCCTGATCATTCAACCTGCCAAGATACACCAAGGTTTCCTAGGTGTCTACAGAATCGCATCCAAAATTCTATTGACATCATTAATACAACTTGGCTTTGAAAATCAAAAGACCAAATAAAAGAAGGATATTTTGTCTTTCTCTGTTTAATTCATAAAAGGCTACAGAACTTTATTTTCAAAGTTACAAGATCTTAAGAGATATGTTTCTGCATTCCTATCCACCACCTCTGTCTTACTTTCACTAGAATAACAATGCAGATCTTTATTTTCAGGCTGCAATATTCCAAGAAAAACCAGCAGGCATACAATAACTAGTAAACTCAAAAATATTCTAATGGTTTGCTTTAAAACAGGGAAAAAAAGAAAAAACAAAAGCACCAAGTCTCATGTATCATTCATAAGAGTGAAGTACAATAGGCTGACTTCTACTACTATTCATACAGTGACCATGGATAAATGATCAAAAATAGAATGGGTAGAATAGGCACAGTTTAAATGATCTATATCACCATGTAACTGAAATTTCCTCTCTTTTACTAGATCAGACATTTCCATTAAGAGTGAAGTGAAATGTGTTTTTTTTCTTTTTAAAAGAAATAAAACTTTATCGAGCCTTTTCCCCCTCAGGGGGATCACATTGAAAATCAATACGCATACAGTATACAGAAAATATTTTTAGAGTTGGGAACATGCAGATGTATATATACACTGTCAGATTTTGTTCCCTACTAGTAATGTGAAACCCATGAGTTCTAACAGCTGAACAGATAATACAATTATTCCTTTTCAACCACTCTCTCTTTTTTCCCTTTTCTCTCACTATAATTAATAGCTAGCTAAGTAACTTCAGAAACTGAACAAAGCCACAGCAAAATAGAGCGTAGCGATATAGAACCTAAAAACTGACTCTGTTTGAAAGAGTTTTGCCAGGTAGCTTTTGATACTAAAGAGGACTGAGATCAAGAAAACATTTAAAGAAGTCTGACCATGAAGGCAAGAGAAGAAGTAGGACTGATTCTTGAATGCTGTTGCCCTAGATGAACTTCAATGTGTGCAATGATTCTAACCCATCCTTTTTTAAACTATTCTACTGGGTTATTTATTACAGAATTAAGCTTTCTGCTGTGTAATAATTACAAAAAAAATCTTACTATATCTCCCTTGTGTTTGCATTTTTTTTCTCGCTCTTGTTTCTGAATTCTCTTTTTCTTCCTCGATTTCCCTCAGTTTTATTTTTCTATGTCCAGAAACTGTTCTCTCTGTCATTACATCTCACTTCTTTCCCCTTATGCCTTTGTCTGTGTTGTGTTCTCTCCTGACATCCCAATTTAAAAAAAAAAAAAAAAAAATCCCTGCTCCCCTTCAATTTCTCCCTCCTCCTTTCCTGTCTTTTTCCCGTCCATCCTTCCCTTTGGATAGCAAAGGAAGTTCACTTCTGAGTCAGGACTGCAGAAGTAGGCCTCAAACATATAGATTCTGTCAAGCAAAGTCAATTAAAATTTGTATTTAAAGACCTCAGTGATGTGCGCGGTGACCATGATATATTTGTGTGAAAGCAAGTCCAGAAATCCCTGCAAGTCCAGTTTGCTATTTTCTGAACAACAATATGAATGAATGATGTTATCCACGTCAAACAGGGATAGGAGTGTGGACATCTGGGCCCACCTCTGCTGCCTGATACACTTGAGATTTTCTGAATTATCTCCCTGTCCTCAAAGGTTTTAACTGCAGATCAGTAGTGCCATCAGCAGACGAGGGTTAAGACAATAGAGAACCTATCAGCACTATTCTTTGATCCCAGTACCCTTTGATTTTTATACAGGCCCAAGCTACATGAAAATATACAGGCTTTGGCACTCTCAATAGATTGCAGGCACCCAATCTACTGGATATGTCTCCCCTGGAGCTAGAGGTGTGACCGCCAGCTTGAGAAGACAGAACTGCACTAGCTCTGATTGAGACAGTGAACTACAAATAGAAGCATTAGCACAGTGGCGTGAGCAGCAGGACAAGCTACACCTGAGTGAGATCCTGTCCAAGATCCTAAGTACGTACTTGAGTGGCTAGTCCCTTCAGCCACGATAGCTATAATTCTATTTTTAGCACACTAGCTTGATGAGAGCTAGAACAGGTATGTCTCCTCAAACTGGAAATTATACCTTCAAGATACTGTGTAGACATACCCACAGTTGGAGTACACTCAGGGGAGTGGTGTCCTCGGAATACAAGCTGACTGTGCTCTGCCCTGATCTCTTTAACCGTCCCACTGACTAGTGATGTTCTAGTGCAAAGGCACATGAGAAAAGACGATGTGTGACTCTGAAGTCAACAGTATTCCCAGGCCCCAGCATTCAGAAATCATGTATCAGGCCCTCAAAAAAATCACAAGATTATTAAAAAAAAATATATATGATTTTAAGCCAGTACATTTTAAGCTTTCTTTGCCCTCTGGATTTTAGAGACTAAGTTGTGCTCAGGTCATGTTTTCCAGCTTTTCTCTGCAACCAGGAGGGCTAATGAAAGCTAAGATTCTCACAAATCCAGGAGTTGGAGCCTTAAGAAAACAACAAATAAAGTGAGACATGCTATAAAATCACAGGAGTTGTCAGAACTGCAACACTCAAACTTTCAAAGTTACACAGTCTGTTAGTGCTACAGCAAAACTGCAAGCATTCATCATCTACATTGCTGCTCTGCAAGACTCTTAGGAATTGGATCTTTTCTTATAGAACTTTGACTATCTGATATTAATTTTTGCATTTGAGAGTGGGTTCATGTGAATAAATAAAATATTAAGTACTTGGTAGGCAATCCACCCTGTAGTATCTGCTCTGTATCATCTCCTCTGGAGTCCAACTCCTGACATTCAGACTTCTGATATAACTGTATACTTTATTCTTGCTATTTCACTACACATATATTGTATATAAAAACATGCCCATATCCATATTGTACATTCTAAGCATGAACATCACTGAACGTACACAGTAAAATGGCAGTTGAGCCAAAATGTTTTGCAGTACATTTATGCTACCACATATGGCCAGAATAATTTAAGCCTCTTTCTTTTATCCCTTTACCTAAATTTCTCCAAGTACATACCTGTACTTTGAAAGAATAAGAGCAGGTACCACTAATAATGTAAAAAATGATCTGTCATGTTGGAACCCATAGCATGGAAATCAGTGTCAGGTAAAAAGACCAGTGAAATAGTTTCTAATCAAAAGACTTGTGTCATAACTATAAAGGGAAGAGTAACAGCTCTCCTGTGTACAGTACTAAAATCCCTCCTGGCCAGAGACTCCAAAATCCTTTTACCTGTAAAGGGTTAAGAAGCTCGGGTAACCTGGCTGACACCTGACCCAAAGGGCCAATAAGGGGACAAGATACTTTCAAATCTTGGGGGGGGGGGAAGTTTTTTGTGTGTGCTCTTAGTTTGAAGGGGTTGTTCACTCTTGGGACTGAGAGGGACCAGACATCAATCCAGGTTCTCCCCATCTTTCTAAACAAGTCTCTCTTATTTCAAAATTGTAAGTAAAAGCCAGGCAAGGCGTCTTAGATTTACTTTGTTTTATCAACTTGTAAATGTACCTTTTACTAGAGTGTTTATCTTTGTTTGCTATACTTTGAACCTAAGACAGAGGGGGGGTCCTTTGAGCTCTTTAAGTTTGATTACCCTGTAAAGTTATTTTCCATACTGATTTTACAGAGATGATTTTTACCTTTTTCTTTAATTAAAAGCCTTCTTTTTAAGAACCTGATTGATTTCTCCTTGTTTGAAGATCCAAGGGGGTTTGGATCTGTATTCACCAGGAGTTGGTGAAAGGAAGGAGGGGGGAAGGGTCAATTTCTCCTTGTTTAAGATCCAAGGAGTTTGGATCTGTATTCACCAGGGAATTGGTGAAAGGTTTTCTAAAAGCTTCCCAGGGTAGGGAATGGTGGCAGCGGACCAGAACTAAGCTGGTAGTTAGCTTAGAAGTCCTCATGCAGGCCCCTACATTTGTACCCTAAAGTTCAAAGTGGGGATACAGCCTTGACAACTTGTCTGAACCCTGATTACATATCCTGAAACTCTTTGGCATGGACAGGCAGCCACCAGTAGCAAATGTAGGGTTGACAGAAAACAAGCTTGCCAAGGAAAAATAGAAATGACATGATACCTCAGGCACGGACACTAGAATACAATGAACAATTCAGGCTTTACAATTAATAACACGACTTACAAAGATAAGTTAAAGGAGCCGGATTGTTACAACAACAAGCCATAACAGGCTGTAATTAGTAGGTTATTGGTGACAGATCCAAAGTCCACTGAATGGGAATCCACTGACTTCAATGGTCTTCAGATCACCCCTGAGGCAGTTAGAGGTACTCAAATCAGAAGGAGCCTAGGGTGTGCATCATTGGCCTTCTAAATGTTCATCCATTTATGGCTGACAGCTCTTGCTATCCAGTACAGCCATGTTGCATTTCTCCACCATACAGAATGTGAGAGTGCGAGAGAGAAAACTTTAATTTCATGGGCCATATCCTCAGATGGAATAATCTGATTTAGCTCCATTGACATCAATGGAGCTACACCAATTTACACAAGCTGAGGATCTGGCCCCATGACTCTATGTTATATTTATCTCCATAAAAGTATTTTGGGTTATAGCAAGAAACACACTGAGAAAATAAAGCTCTAGCATACAGTAACTCCTCACTTAACGTTGTCCCGGTTAACGTTGTTTTGTTGCTAATCTATTAGGGAACAAGCTTGTTTAAAGTTGCACAATGATCCCTTATAATGTCGTTTGGCAGCTGCCTGCTTTGTCCACAGCTTGCAAAATTCTCTGGAAGAGCAGCCCCTCCTTGTGGAGATTAGAACTATGGGGGGCCGGCAGCCCCTCCCCCCATCAGCTCCCCTAAATCCCCTGTAAGGTATGTGGCTCGGCAGCTGCCCAGCAGCAGTTCAGCTGTCCCTCCCCCCACTGCCATGCCGCTCCTGCCCTGCCCTCTGCCTTGGAGCTGCTCCCGGGAGCTTCCTGCTTGCTGAGGGGGGGGGGGAGGAGGGAGGGGAGAGGGGTGCTGATATCAGGATGTCCCCCTGCCTCCCCCCCCCCGCTCCGTACCCCCTCTCCACAAAGCGGAGGAGGGGGACAGGGCTCAGGGACAGAAAAGAGGGAGTTTGCTGGAAGCTGTTGCTTCCTGTCTGATCTGCTTAAAAGGGCAACATACGTGGGGTCAGTGTACTTAAAGGGGCAATGCACATCTCTCTCTCTCTCTCACTCATGCACGCACCCCTTAGCCCCCCAGCACTTTGGAAAGTCAGCACCTGTGCAGCTGTGCATGTGCTGTCAGGAGGAGGGAGGGAGGGGTGCAAGGATCTGATTGCATTAAGTTCAATTTGTTTGCAGTCTTACATCTTGTTAGAGCCAAGGCTTATTGGAGCTATAGCAGGGTTTATTCATAGCTTGGAGGGGGGAGGGAGGGCGGAGGGGGTCTACTAGTGCCCGCAGCTGGGGATTAGCTCTCTCATAGTTGCAGTGCTTCCTCTTAATGGCGTGGCCCTCTGGCCAGGTCGTTATACAGTTTTCCCCTTCAAGGGTACCAAAGTCTCACCTGATCAGCTGTCTGGGTGCCATTCCAGGCATTCTTCCCATTCAAGACTGACACTTTCCCAGAGGAAGTTAGGCCTGGCTACTATTCCAGGCTCCACTGTGGAACCCAGTGGAGGGACCCTAGGCCCAGCAACTGTGGTTTGCTCAAGCTCCGACCCTGTTGCTGCTTCCCTGGGCTCTTTCCTACCTCTCTTCTGGCTCACCTCTGGGTTTATCACTGGAGCTTCCCCTGCTCCCCATGGCTACTTTCCTTTCCCAGTTTCTGGCCAGGATGTGTAGTCCAAAGCAGGATCCCAGGGCTTACTCTCTGCCTAGCCAATGCCCCTCCTCTCTAGAGAGTGACTGCCGAGCTCCTCCCTACGGCTCTTTTCCTACCACCAACTTTCTCTCTTTATAAGCCTATTCCAGCTCCTCCCCCAGCTAGGCTTCATCAGTCATTAGGCCTTATCAGTCCTTGGCTCTCCTGCAGATGCAGCCTGTAAGGTTAATTGGCCTATTTCACCTGTTCAGGTTTTGTATGGGGTAGACACCCCATCACAGGAAGGATGTGAGGAGGAAAGAGGAAATGAGAGCATCTTGGAGGATCAGGGAGAGGTTGCTAGGATATACTAGCAGGTTGTTTGGAGGGATACTCAGGTCATATTAGAAGGCTGAGAGAAGAGTCAGAAAACCTTCAGATGTTTTAGATAAGCATTTGACCTTTGCCTTATCAGGTTGGCCATTCATCAGAAGCTAGCAGGCAATACAATAATACTATATCTCTTCCACTGGCAGAACCCAACCTAGGGGCCATCCAAAACCAAAATGTCACACAACCTCCAGTAACCTCTTCTCTACTGGGGAGGCTGGCGCCAGCCAGCGTAGCTCAGAAAGTGAGTTGGCCACCTTACCTGGAAGATACACTGATTCAGCGCCACTCTTGGGGAGGATCCAGGAAGAATTCCTGTGGTGTCCCATCCCATAACTTAGCCATTCACTTGTAGTAGATTTCCCACAAAAAGGATGGTGATGGAAGTGCAACACTCTGCCATCCAGTGGGAGTCAATCTACTGCACCAATGGTACCAATTCAACTGTGCAACATGTCACTGACCACGAGACAGAAAGTTACATAAAATACAGCTTATATAGGTTTACAAGTTTTCTTGGCTCCTGCAATCTCACCAGTATCCCCAGTAGTGCACATAACAATACTAATTTGACTGAAAGACATGTTACTTTTAGCTATGAAATAAACAGACCCCTAGGAAGAAGACATTTCATCTTTGAAAACAGCTTGTCTGACTAACAAGCACAATTTGCCAACATGAAATAAAGCATTTGTGACTCAGGTAAGGCGTCTCAATTTTCCTTACCTTAGCAATGGTCTCATGCAGGTTGAACAAGGGATCCAGCTCTTCAGTTACTGTGTTATGTGCAGGAAAGAGAGCTTCAAAGAGAAAGCTTGGACTCTGTGGAAAAGGGAAGAGAAACCTCTTAGGACTCCAAACGATTTCCTTCATCAGACGCTTATTGGATTTCGTTTCAAGATTCAAAGGACTGCACATTGTTTTAAAGTTTGTGCTGATTATTAGAGTTCATCTTACTGATCTAAATGACTCATTCCAAGCTGCTGAAACAGACACTAAGAGCCTAGTTTTATAACTGTTTCTGGAAGGATGGTTGTCTTCATAATTATATTTCCCAATACAGTTGAGTCTTCTACCTAGAAGTAGAAGATCCACACTGATTTCATTGTAAGCTAGCTAGCAATTTGATATCTGAGGTGATCAATTATGTTTAGTGTTCAGAAGATATACACATATGATAATAAGGGATAGATAGATAGATAAGTAATTCCATACACATACACACAGATCATTAATTTTTATGTGATGTGCACTTCTTTTTGTACAATAAGCAAGGAGGAGGTCAGATTGCCCCTGTCAAAGGCTCACACGAGCCTAGCGCCTTATGGAGTGGATTTGCCTCAGACTTACAGAAAACAAATTAATGCTGAACTCAAGATAGCCACCTACATGTTAAACTCCTTAACATAAACAATATTCATTCACAGAGGTCCACAGCAAATACTAATCAAGGTATGGGGTCCTGACTGGCCAGGTTATTTGGCTTAGAGCAGAGAGATAGATCCTTCCTTTCCTCCCTCCCTCTCCTGGCTTTACCCAAATGTGTCCCCTAGCAGAAACAGACATCTCTTTTTATCTGGCCTGCTGGGCCTTGGTTGGCCTCCACCTGCTCCTGCCCATCTAGGTGCCAGAGGTCCAACTCTTGCTGGTTCTGCCAGCAGCTCATCATGGCAGGCCCCTCTAAGCCACCCCTGGAGAGGTAAACTTGCTCTTCTTCCCTTGCAGCAGGATACCTTCTTAGGGTGGGATGCACTAAGGCAGGGTGCACGAAGGCAGTGGAGCCTCTGGCAAGGGATAACAAATGCTGGGTACACCCCATCACAGCCCCTTTGTTGTCACAAGCAAGAATTGATATTTATGTGGCCACTCAGTCCATACTGTAATGTACTCCACATGGAATCTGAACACCATACGAAACTTACTCTCTCAGGAGAAGTTTGATTTAATTTTTTACAAAAACTGATCAGGATCTGGTTGGACTTAGAATTTTATGAAGCCAAGCCTGATTCTAAACTGGCTGGGGACCTGGATTAAGAGAGTTCAATGCATAAATATGAACGCTCAGAAAAAAAAAAAAAACTTTCTAAAAACAAGCATGTGAAATAAGTGCACAAAATAGTTAGGAAAAGAAATCTGCACCACTGTTTTATGTTTACAGTGAGCATAGTGTGTGCAGGGAGAGAAAGGAAGAGAGCTGTTAATCTTATTATTTGTACCGTCTCATTGGACTCTGTGTAATTTGAAGGGTTTCTTATGAATTCTCTGCAGAATGACTGTTATCCTATAATCCTTTATCTGACAAACCTCCCAGAATTTCTAGAATCCAGTTTCCAATTAAGGCAGGGCAATCTCAGAGCAGCTGTCTGTCTTCTTTCAGAGGCCACCCATCTTTCTCTGTGAAGGACACACAGTGCTCAGACATTAACAGCCACTCGTCAAGCGGGGCTAAGTAGAGAATGTATTATTAGTGAAATTAATTTATATTTAAGGTGCAAATAATGGCATCTTGGGGCAAGAACTGTGTCTTCATAGGGTTTTGCACAGCACCTAGTAAAATGTGGCCCCGATCCTCATTGGGTCCTCAGAGTGCTATTACAATACAAATAATACTACCATCAAGTAAGCTGAGTTTGCACCCTAGGATCAGAAATGCCTAAATCACTCTGCAGTACTGTGTTTACATCGCTATAAAATTAACAGTGGTGCATGTCTAAATTCTTTTGGGATTAAGTTGCAAGGAGGATCGAGTGCAGACTATGATATGGCTGAAGAAATCCTGAATTTGAGTTGACTGTCTTATCTATTCTGGCTTTTCTTTCCCAGCTGATTACTCTAAGGGTACGTCTATACTTACCCGCTGGTTCGGCGGCAAGCAATCGATCTTCTGGGATCAATTTATCCCGTCTTGTCTAGACGCGATAAATCAATCCCGGAAGTGCTCACCGTCGACGCCGGTAATCCTGCTCTGCGAGAGGAGTAGGCGGAGTCGACGGGGGAGCCTGCCTGCCGCGTGTGGACCCGCGGTAAGTACCTTTAAGTTCGAACTAAGATACTTAGACTTCAGCTATGTTATTCACGTAGCTGAAGTTGCGTATCTTAGTTCGTACTGGGGGCTTAGTGTGGACCAGCCCTAAAACAGACTTGTGGGCAATACCGACAGATATTACAGAACGTTCTTAGAGGCATTTCCTTTCTACCAGATGATGAACTGATGGATACCTATGCCTGTCAGACTAAGATCTTTGAAGTTTCTCCATCCAGACGTTTATTGACGTCCAATAGTCTCTGCCCATATCTGTCAGAAAAGACTCCTACCTAGTATGCACATATATTAAAGTTGTGCCTTTGGGAACTGTAAATCTGGCAACCACGTTTAATCATGTAGCCAGAACATTATTTCCAGTTAGAGATTGCATGCTGTGAAGTGGTGAAATAAAGCTTTGGTTAAAAAAAATGTTAACACTGCTCTGAACTTTAACTATTTTGTGCACTTTAACTGGACTGATGTGTAACGCCTGTAACGCACCCTCCAACCTTTTCCACTTGCTTCTGATACCTAGGAACATTCTCGGGAAGTGAGCTGAAGGGAGAGAAACTAGAGGCTTTGTTTTAGCTCATGAACAATTTATACCCATGGCTGAGCCTGCCTCTTTCATACAATGGGTTTTAGGTTTTATGAAGGACAAGCAGAAACGCTATTTTGGCAAAAGCTTTAGTTGGTTTTAATTCCAATGAAGTCTCATCCTTCCAAGTTAAAAAGCAAACAGCCCATAAAAGATATATTAATTATGCATCCACTGGTGGGTACCGTGGTATCTCTGTAATATACATATTGAGACATGGAAAGTCAATGGGAGCAGGGGGTGGGCAGGTAAAATTTGTCCCATCATTTGTAATTCTATAACACTTTGAAGTTTGGAGGAAAAACAGATATATCGATATATAGACATACAAAGGTATCAGTCAATGTTCCCCTTTCATCCTGGGGTGACTGTTTCTGATGGTTTCCCACTAGTCCCAAAACTTCCTTAAAAATAATATGATGGAATTAGCACACAGATTAACACAAAGATTTGGACATTGTATAATTTGTCATAGAAGTATCGGAATAATAAATGATGTAATACGTTGCTTGACGTTATTCTTCCCCTCAGAGAAATATCACTTTTTTTTGTAAGACCTCAGACAAGAATACACATGAAGTCATTTATTATAAAGATACAATACAGACATCAGGACTGATTCATAACACCTATTCATCTTTATTTTAAATGTTTATACAGGAATTGGCTCACAGAGCAAGACCACTTCAGTTATGGCGGGTAGTCTGTCTAACGCAGCAGCACTAATGCACTTAATTATTATCCACACAACTGCAATCAATCAATAAATAACTTAGAAACAATTACATTATTTTTCCTTATTCTTATGTAGCTTATTAAAAGTAACCGAAGGAAACAATTACAACATTAGATTTGCCATACTAGATATGACAATTGGTCCACCTAGTCCTGTACTCTACCTCTAGACTTGAGACTTGATGCATCATATGTAGCAGACACACACATATATCCCTCTGTAGTGAAGTTGTATTTGTGTATGCTGTTTGGGATGTCTTTCTCTTTTAGACACTGACCTCCGTATGAACTTCCTATGTATCCCCCTTTCCTGTATACAGGCACTTCCTTTCAGACCACCATAAGCTAGGCAGTGGGACTTATACATTCATAAACATGTTCCAGTTGTTACCTGTACTTGAATTGGCTGAATGTCTGTTCCCAGGAAGACACAATGCCCATTATCCCAATGAATGTATCGATTAGACCTAAGATATATGTAGGAGGAAAATTCCTTCCAACTTCTGCAGGCAAACAGCTAACTCCATGAATCACAAGGTTTATTTCTTAATCTCATTCTTGCCTTACATTTCTGCAAACATCAATTTGTGAATTGCTCAGTTCAGCATTTATACTCCAGAAAATCCACATTTTACTCTGCGCCGCTGCAAAAGTGTGGAGAATGCTCTGAAAGAGAAGATACCTTCTTTGTGTATATAACAAAGCAGCCTCTGAAAGAATCTGCAAATATCTATTACCAAATAGACCAAGATTGTCAAAAATAGAATCCTAGATTCTGGCTCCTAAGACACCTACGTAAGCGGCTTGATTTCCTGAAGTGCCGAGCACTCAATAGCACTCACTGAAGTTAATTGGAGCTTCTTTGTAGTCAGCAGTTTTGAAAATCAGGCCACTTGTCTAGGTGCCGACAGATAGCCAATTTTAGGCTCCTAGTTTTAAAAAAATCTTGTCCAAAGCTTTTATGCTAAAATCTATTTTGAGCAGAAATGCCCTTTTAACCCACAACAGTTTTTATATATATAAAGAATCAATTTATGTCATAAATAAAAGAGCTGTGTGCAGCATCCCAGTACTACATTCTAAACTATTTTAATTACTGTAGGGTTGACTTGTTAATCCTCCCACTGGTTATTCTGCATTGCTAGAACTTTAAGCAAAAGGTGCTGCACAATACACACCAGAAGTACTCTGAAGGTGCACAAAATGGCACCTGGCATATGGTGATCATCATCATTAGCCAACAAGGAAAGAGAATCAGTGCACATTCCTGTTTGATGCCACGAGAACTTTGATCAGCAGCCATCAATCAGAGCTCTTCTTCTTTCAAATGGAATTACACAAATATAATTTTCTGTCACATTACAGCTGATGCAGAACACCATATGACTTTATGATTGATGTAAGGGCTTCAAAAAAAAAATCATTGACATATGTCACAGCACTGGAAGCAGAACAGCTAGCTTTTGCAATATTTCTAAGGTGAAAAGTTAAAATAAGTGATGTGAGGGCAGAGATGGCAACACAGTACATTAATTATTACTCAGATTATTACCCTGGCCTTGCTCCTCTCCAACGACCTACAGGGCGGGATGTATTAGACTCCAACATTTGAAAAATATAAATGAATGGCAAATCCTTGTGTGTAGCCATGTCTTTAGGATCACACAGGTATGCGTCTTTACTCTGATCTGCTTGGTGAGGCTTTAAAAAGAAATCTTACACAATCACTGTGTTTTTACTGGGTTGGAGCACTTTAGCATGTGGGAAAATGCTGTGCATCTCTGCCATAGAGAAAGGCTGACAATTCCAAACCTTCCTAATGTTACATGCAGTGTAACATTAGGAAATCTAGTGGTTGCCATTAAAAAAATATCATTTGCCAATCGTACCAAAAAGGATGCTATCTGAAATACCTCACTGGCATCTGAAATATTTCCATCTGTAATAACAGGTATGTGTTGGGAAAGGTTAGTTTGTAATTAACTGTATTGTATAGAACTACTAGAAACCCAGGCATAGTCTGGCTCTATCCTTACATAAAAATAAGGTCAAGTATTATTGTCTTTCACATATTGCATTCACCATAGGAAGCAAAATGAATTTCCACAAGAACTGAAGCCCACTCTTTATCCCAAAGAGTACAGGCAAAGATTTCATCCCACAGGATGTTTCAGGAACACCACTCAGCATTTAATAGCCAGGGCAATGCTTTCCAGCAGTGAAAGGATGAATGAAGTGTTCCCATTTAGTCCTTCAGAAGGCTCACAAATGCATGTGGGATTTTTTTGCAGCAATTTGCTAAGCAAAGATGTTCACTGCTTTGGTAAACACGCAATAAGGGAAAGAGATGCTAACCTTACAGCACAGGAGTCTATCCATCCTTTATACCTCTCCCCCACACAACAGGAGTTCCAGCATCCTTTCAGATCCTGCTTTCTCCATGAAAAAAGCAAGACTCATCACATCAATGTACCTTCCGTTAATCCCCCCCCCCCCCCCCAGTCACGTGCTAGGACACAAAGCAGATAACTACATATGCCCTTCTGATCAGTCACTACTTCTGGCCCCACGCCAGTCCAGTCCTTCCCCACTGTGACTGGTCTCTGCCCTGCCGATTTGCTCGGCACCTTGACGAAGTGGGTAAGAAATTGTCAGCAGGAGGAAGCAGGTCGCATCAGGTATGATGGAAGTGGTAAATAACAAGGGGCAAACATAATGGTAATTGCTCCTTCAGAGACCCTGTTCTCTTGCCCTTCCTCCCAGCAGCAGGCTAGAAATTCACCCCGACCCCTGAACAGAATCCCCTAATATAACCACGAAACCAAGGAATTTGTTTCATAATGCCATATGTAACTGTGGAGTGATTTTCAAAATCATGGGCAGATAGACACCCAGCTCCCCTTGAAAGTTTAGCACCTAACTCCCATTTGTGCCTGTTGAAAATCTCCCCCTGGGTGCCTACAATGCATATATCCCTCATATATATGCCCTTTGTGACCCTCTGCTAAGATCTAGCTGATTACCCAAGTATTAATATGTGAACCTGAGTGGATTAAATACTTTTGATGCTCTGACAGTGGTTTAGAGTTCTCATAATACAGTTTTCATAACATATATAAAAGTACTACAAATAATCCCCAAAGTCCCCGTGTAATGCCTTTTGCTCCTCTTTGAATCGGTCTTCTTGAAAGGAAAAACTGACCAGCAAAAAACACCTTTATTTTGAACTTAGCTCCAGAGAGCATCCTTTTCCCCTCACCTTCCTTTCAGAATTATCAGTTATCCTTATATTCCGAGTACTCATTTAATGAAGCATTCTGTAAAATTAGAAAGACATTGATGTTCCACTTTTCAAACAATGGGTCACTTCAGATTAAACTTCGATTGAACATTCAACTTTCAATCTTGAAACAAATTGCCTCCTTTTCTTTTTAATTTGGACCCAATTTCCTGCTGCCCTCAGGTCTCTTGACAGTAATTAATTGATTTATGAATCAATTAAATGGGGATGGGAAATGCAAAAAAAACACCTTGCTTCCTTTCATTTATTTATGAGGGATATATGCATTGCAAGCTACTCTTTGTTTACTAGGCTCATTTTCTTGACTAATCCCATCCTTTCCCAATTAATAAGCTATACAGAATGGTTCCCTTTCATTTTCTGGGCACTACATTTGCAATCCCTTGTGTACTTAGTTACACTGCTCTTTCTATTTAGATTGAACCTTTCATCCAACACACTTTAAACATTAATTAAACCTCACAGCATCTTTGGGTATTGAGTTTAAAATGGGGCAAGTATCATTCCATGTTTTAGAGAGCCACAGTTGTTGCCATTAAAAATCAGCATTTACCACACAGTGCATTTCCCCTCTACTTAGAATAGCAGGGCTGGCCTTACCATGAGGCGAACTGAGGCGGCCGCCTCAGGTGCCTCTGTGTGTGTGTGTGTGTGTGTGTGTGTGTGTGTGTGTGTGTGTGTGTGTGTGTGTGTGTGTGTGTGTGTGTGTGTGTGTGTGTGTGTGTGGCCACTACGACCCAGAGTGTAGAAAATTGTGTCTGCTGCTGGTGCCTATGTATTCTCTCTGCTCTAGATGCACAGAGATGGTGGAGTGCTGTGCTGGAGAAAGGAGGGCACAAGAGACTTAACAGGCAGGCAGGAGAAAAGGTGAGAGGGAATAACAGAAAGCAGCACGAGCTGCAGGGAGAGACAGGAGGAGCAGTAGAGCAACCAGCTTTTCTGCCGCCCTAGGTGGCGGAAGGTCCCGCCCCGAAATGCCGCCCCCCACAGAGGCAGCGGAAGGTCCCGCCGCTGAAATACCGCCGCGGCCGCTGCTCCCCAAATTGTAGCGCCCTAGGCGACCGCCTAGATTGCCTAATAGGTTGCACCAGCCCTGAGGAGGAGGAGCCTCTTATGTACCTCTCTAGCACCCACAGGAGCCTGGACTGATTAACACCAGCTTCTCAGGGAGCTTCCTGTTTCCTGCTGCTTCCCTGAACCCACTTGAGGAGAACAGGGAGTCAACTGAAGTAGTAAGAGCTAGTTAGGCCCTTAAGACGCTGATATCTTCCCTCACTCAGGCCCTGCTACCAGCCTGCTTATTTGTCCCCTTCAATTGAGTGTTGAGAGCCACTATAGCTGGCACAGAACAGCAGTCATGAGTGAAAGAAGAAAACGCCCCTCTGGGGCAGCATTCAGAAAAAGAAAGCAAGCAAAGGAAGCTTTTCTATCTAAGCAGGAAGGAGCTCTCCTGAGATACATAGACACAAATGTTCACGGTGAACCTTCCAGCCCCAGTGAGGATGTGAGTGGTGAGGAGATGCCTGATATTCCACTTAGTCAGAGTGCAGGTGACCTGGCAGCTACTGCAGCATCCATATCTCCATCTCAAATGGATGTAACCATGCACATTCCTGAAGAAAAGTGTAGATCAGAGAAGAGTGTGGTGGAGGCACAAGAAACAGCTGCTGCTGAGTTTAGTTCCTTAAGATGATCCAGGACTGAGGACCCACTTGAGCAGTAGCCTGAGGGACTTCCTTGTACTGCATGGGCCACAGCAAGTACAAAACTTCATGTTCCCCAAAGACAATGAAAATAGAAGTTTCCATCCAACACATTACTGGCGTGAAATCCCCAATAGTGACTAAGTGGAGAGGCCATCGCTATGCACTCAAAAACCCAGAATGCTGCATACTGTTTTTGTTGCAAACTCTCCCAGTCTAATGTTTCAGCCACATTGGGTTCTACAGGAAGAAAGGACTGGAAAAATCTGGCTAGAAATCTGGCATGCCATGAGAAGGCAGCAAATCACTAGAGAGCATTCCATAGGTGGAAAGAGCTTGAGATGAGACGAAGGTTAAATTACATAGATGATCAGCATCAAGAGAAGCTTGCATCAGAGTCTCTTTACTGGCAAAATGTTCTGAAAAGGCTCATTGCCATTGTGAGAATGCGTGCTACCCAAAACCTAGCACTGCGTGGCACTTCAGATCAGCTGTATGTGCCAAACAATGGAAACTTTCTTACAATTGTGGAGCTGATGGCTGAGTTTGATGCTGTATTCCAGGAGCATCTAAGAAGAGTCACCACCCAAGAAATGTACACACACCACTACCTTTGGAAAACAATTCAAAATGAGATCATACAGTTACTGGCAACAAAAGTCAAACAGACGATTGTGGCAGATCTGAAGTCAGCAAGATATTACTCTGTTATTCTGGACTGCACACCTGACATCAGCCATATGGAACAAATCACTTTAATGGTGCGTTTTGTAACAACAACAGAACCTAGTGAAAATGTCCCTGCAATGGTGACTGTCAGAGAGCATTTTCTAGAATTTATTGACATTGATGATAGTACAGGAGCTGGTATGACAAATGTGCTTCTTAAAAAGCTGGAAGATACGGGAATTGCAATAGCTGACATGAGAAGTCAGGGCTATGATAATGGGTGCCAACATGAGAGGAAAGAACAGAGGAGTGCAGAGACGGATCCGAGAGTTAAACCCTCGAGCTTTTTTTGTCCCGTGCAGTTCTCATTCATTGAATTTGGTGGTCAGTGATGCAGCATCAGCTTCTAGTGAGGCTGCTGAATTTTTTAATGTAATTCAAAGCATCTATGTATTTTTCTCTGCATCAACTCATCGATGGCAAATTTTGAAGCAACATCTGGGAACATCCTCTCTGACACTGAAACCACTGAGTACCACACGATGGGAACGTCATGTGAAGGCGATAAAGCCTATCAAACACCAAATTGGGAAGATAGATGATGCCATAGTTGCCATTATGGAGGATAATGCTATGACAGGAACTGTTCGTGGGAGAACTGTGGCAGAGGGAAATGGAATCACCAGAAACATACATAACTTCAAATTTCTGTGTGGCTTAGTGTTGTGGCATGACATACTATTTGAAATAAATGTTGTAAGCAAGAGACTCCAAGGTGTTGACCTTGATATTTCTGGAGCAATGGAACAACTGGACAAAGCAAAGTCATACCTACAGTCTTACTGGTCAGATGAGGGATTTCAAAACGTTCTGAAGAGTGCACAGAAGTTGGCAGAGGAACTTCATACTGAAGCTATTTTCCCACCCATTCAAGAATACAAGAGTCACTGAAGAAGAAGACGACATTTTGATTACGAGGCACGGGATAATCCCATAAGAGACCCCAAACAACAATTCAAAGTTGAATTATTTAACCAGGTGCTAGATTGTGCAATACAATCAGTTGAAGAACGTTTCATGCAGCTCAAGGAACACAGGAGTATATTTGGGATATTGTATGATATTCCAAAACTCCTCACTATACCTGAAGAAGACCTACACCAGCAATGCAGGGCACTAGAGACAGTGCTGACACACGATGACATGCGCAATATTGATGCGAGTGATTTAGGTGATGAACTGAAAGCCCTTTCAAGATACATTTCAGCAGGTTCAACTCCAAAGGCTGCTCTGGAATATATGTGCACAAGTAAGATGACCACCCTCTTTCCAAATGCTTTTGTTGCTCTGCGCATACTTCTAACACTTCCTGTAACAGTTGCCAGTGGAGAACACAGCTTCTCCAAGCTGAAGTTAATAAAAACACATCTACGCTCCACAATGACACAGGAGAGGCTGGTTGGTCTTGCAACCATCTCAATAGAGCATGAGCTGGCCCCGACTGTGGACCTTCAGGAAGCAGTTCAAATCTTTGCAACCAAGAAGGCACAGAAAGCACCACTTTGATTATTCAAACAGATAAAAATGCCAGTGTTTACTATGCAGACAAGAAAAGTTAACTTTCAAATGCCTGAACAGCAAATGTAAGTGTTACTTAAAATTTTTGAACAAGACATTTTAAGTTGTTAGTTCTCCTTTATTGGGGTAGGTAGCAGAGCAGTACCAGGAGAGGAGTAGAATAGGAAGAAGACAGAATTGAGACCTTTCAAAGTTTTGGCCCAAGCAAAGGGGTATGGGGACATCATTTGAGCTCCCCGTCTCAGGTGCCAAAACGTTGTGGGCTGGCCCTGTAGAATAGAAAATAGCTGCGGTATCTTCATCAAATAATTTTCTTTATGCCTGTTAGAAATTAAGAACATAAGAACGTAAAAAAAAACAACCACCAATGGATTTTCATGGATTGCTTTTGAACATAAGAATGGCCATACCTGGTCAGACCAAAGGTCCATCTAGCCCAGTATCCTGTCTGCTGACAGTGATCAGCATGGAGAGTGCTGGCATCTAAGAATTAGCTAGATTCCGGTTTTCTTCACTAATGCTCCTTAGAAACTATCAATCATTTTGTTAAAGAACTCTAAACAGGAGTTGGGCCATTCTTTATTCTACCACCTCCAATTGTGCACTCCCACAACTTTTTCCTGATCACATCATTCCCCAAATCATGGAACTGACCCATTTGATGGAGCTCTCCCTCTCTCGAGACAAAGAATGTCACTACAGTAGCTAGTGCCAGAGGGAGACAGAGAGAAACACAAAGCACTTGTGTCCTTTCCAAAAAGCTAAATATGGTGTCTTCACAGTGCTTCCAATCCGTGTACCAGAGAGTTCAGGATCTGAATGAAGATGCCCCTGCAAGATAGCTCATTGTACTGCCACAGGGACAGTCTCACGGTTTGAGTTTCCATGCCCACTCAATCTTTAGCCTTTGTTAATATTGCCAACAAAGGTGCCAGCTACTGCAATTTTCTCGAGTTTTGGTTTTGGCGTGATATGGACACTTAGCCACCAAAAATTCAAATAAGACCTTATTTCACATCAGCAACTACACAGCGAATACCTAGAAATGACTTTCAGTCTCTGCCAAGCCAGGCTGTATTCAACAAGGGATTTAGAGGTGAATGTTCCTGGGTCCAAATTACTAATCTCCTAAACCATACAGTCCCATAACTTTACTATTTCCAAGTGACAACAGTGCATATTTTTATAGATGTATTTGCAGGACCCCAAGAACGGGGACGGGGAGACATCATGTAACCTCCTTCCTCTGTGCATCTTTGCAGGATATCATTAGCGAGTGTGTGTGTGTGTGTGTGTGTGTGTGTGTCATCATGTGTATATAAATACACACACACGCACGCATAAACACGCTAATTGCATTGGCTGAACTTTTGTTGACCAATGCTATCCCACAATCCCATAGGCCTGTGCGTCCCAGCCCTTCCATCTCCAATCTTTCCACTGGATTCACAGGAACCGGAAGCAACCTCCTGGTTCAAATACAGCTGTGCAGCATTTAACCCTTCATTTCCACGGGGACTCCTCAACTGGAAACACAGGCTATGTCCACACTACAGCTTATGTCAGTATAAGTTATGTCGCTTGAGGGTGTGAATAAGTCACCCCCCCAAGCGACATAAGCTACACTGATCTAAGCACCAGTGTGGACACCACTATATCGGCGGGAGAGCTTCTCCTGTTGGCTTAGAGCATCTGCACTAGCAGCGCTACAGTGACCAGCTGCATTAGTGCAACTGTGCTGCTGTAAGCTCTGTAGTGTAACCGTAGCCACAGCTAACCCTATTGTGTGTTAGCTGTGGCCAGCATTAAGAAAAACATCAGTTGTGCTACTAAACTGGCCAGAGGAACACAACTGGATTCTGGTAAAACTGGAGTGAGCAGAGAAAGATATTTGACTTCAGTGAGAGTACAAGAAATAAGTTGGTGTCCAAAAGAATCTCGGCGAGGCTGGTGGTGCTGGGGATCCAGCAGACCTCAATTCAATGCCAGGAGTGAGTCAAGCAGCTTAAGACTGACTACTGCAAAGCCAGCGATGACAACCAAACCTCAGGGAACTCCCCTTCCTCTGCCTTTTCTACCATAAATTTGATCGGGTGCCAGGAACGGCACAAAGCACAGAACCCACAGTGCTGCATGACAATCTGCTGCTCAGGGATGGCACACTTAGAACCCCACCATCAGAGGCACCGCCAGAGGAGAGCCTGCAACCGCTGGATCAAGTGGATGAAGTAACCCTGGTGCTGACTCCAGTCCCAGATCAGGCTATGCCACCAAAGCAGCTACAGCACCTCCTGGATTCATATTCAGAGGACCTGTTTGGGGATTGTAACGCTTTGGGAATTGACCCAGACCAGTCAGGAATTTTGTCAGTGCCTGCCCTGTAGCCCTGCGTGCCTCTGTACTGTGCAGCATTGGCTCAGAGACCTGACAACAGCAGCCTGCTCACAGCACAATGATCTCACTCTGGCTTCCAGCAGCCCGGTTACTCCCTGCACGGTTGCCCCCAACAACTCTTCTGGTCCTAAATCTCCCCAAAACCATCTGCCCTGCAGGGTCTCATCCCTCTTGCTGGAAGCTGACAGAAGTTATCAAGTTCGCTGCCTCCAAAAACAGACGGTGCATACATAACCCTGTTCTGTTTGTTAAAGACTCAGACCTACTCAGAGGTGAAAGTAAGCCGGTATGGTCCGGTACGGCCTACCAGCAAGAGCCAGTACGCCGTGCCGGACCGCACCGGCTTTCGCGGCGGGGATTTAAAGGGCTCAGAGCTCCCCGCCACAGCGGGAAGCACAGACCCTTTGAATCCCGGCCCCAGCCCGGCAAGGCTTGGGGCTCCCCGCAACCACGAGAGCTCCGGGCCCTTTAAATCCACGCCCGAGCCCGGCTGCTGGGCCAGCCTCTTCCGGTTGAGGCCATGTCCCCTCAGGACTCCGGCAGTACCAGTAAGTCCTGTAAGTTACTTTCACCCCTGGACCTACTCCAATATAACATCACTGAGAGGGTTTGTAGTAAAACTAAGAATACATTTAGTAACAGAGAACACAAATTTAAGTGATTTCAAGCAAGAATGAAAGAGATATGAAAGCGTTACCCACAAAAGCAAAACAACATGCTTTCTAGTGTCTAAAACTAAATTCTAGCAAGATCAATTTCTTACTCATGCCAACTTGTTAGCATTCGCCAACCCCCACAGAATCAAATTGCTGGTTCTTTTGTTCCCTCAGAAGATGGATACACTAAAGTCTTTCAGCAGTTCCTTATATCTCCAAAGTTCATCTTTGTTTTCAAAGTCCGGACGCCCTCCTGGGGGCTCAGCATTTCTGTGTCCAGCATGGAGCTGATATGTTAATTTTCAGTCTCCTGTGGTTTACAATGCAATGATCTTCCAACAATCTCCAGTGCAAATGAGTAGCCCATTGTCTCACTCCATGGTCACAGCTGGCTCAGTTTGCAATTGAGCTGGAAGAGTTGTTTGCCTTTCCCCTTGTCTGGATAAACCTGCTTTGCCTCCCTTGTCTGTTTATAGTCTCAAATCATAATATCAGAGAGTATCCATCATTTCATCTAAAGCATTGTGATGTACATTTCACAGTGACATTAATGACCAGTGTGTTGTTCCTTTTCAAATGATATATTACAGGACACCTTTTAAATAAATATCTTAACAACAGAGTGTGAGGTT